>NW_022196912.1:4306431-4308002 GCF_008632895.1 Mastomys coucha | reverse complement strand
AAAAAAAAAAAAACAAAAAACAACAACAACAAAAAAAACCAAAAAAAACAGAGCTTCAACATTTTTTACCAAAAATCCTGGGTTAAAAAAATCTTCATTAAAAAGTTCATCTGTGGTTTAAAAAATGCTCCAAGTCATCTTAGGACTGGGCAACTAGTTCATTTCTACATGCACACTGCCTTTTTATTCTCTGCGAACATATTTATTTACCTCCTCATCTCCTCACTGCACTCAGACCCCAACTCGAGGTCTTCAAGACCACAGACTTTGTAATTATCTTGGTGTCTCGAGTGCCCAGTCCTATGCCGAGGCATGTCACAGGAATTCAACAATGTTTGTGGATGCATGATAAGGGGCATATGAAATGGTAGAAAGATGTGCCACGTGGTTTCTAGTGGGTAGATAATAAAGTTAGAGAAGTGGGTTAAAGAAAGAGCTTCCAATTCAGATACAAGGAGAAAATACGGATGGGTGTGGACTGGTGCTATAGGAAGATGCCAAGCCTGAGTGCTAGCCAGGGGTGTCTCATGTACACAACTGTTTCCATAAAGATCAGTTCCAAGAAAAGTAAAGCAAGATGTGTGATTTAAGCTAGTGAATGCCAGAGACTGGATGGCCAGGGGAAGAGTGTAAAGCCACCCCTTCTGGAAGCACAGCATGAGGAAAGCTCCAGGGGAGCCTCAGGAAGAACTATTGTTTATTATAGGTTCATTCAGCTGGTGGAGAGCATAGTTCAAGAGAATGTGAATAGCTAAAGAACTGGGGACTTTATGACAAAGTGCTTATGACAACGATGTGTATACGAGTTAAAGTCCAGAAACAAGTCATGTTTCCATCAACTGCTGAGTGTATAAACAGTGTGTGGTATGTCTATGAAATGGAACATCAATGGGCAATAAATCTTGAATATATTGTTCAAGGGGAGAAGCTAGTCATGAAAGATCATTGTGAAGTTACTCTGTTCACAGTAACATTTAAGATAAGCAAATCTATAAAGAGAGAAAGTAGGTTAGTGGACGCAAGTGGCTGAGGAAGGAAGACATACGGGGTGTGCTGTGGGCTTTCCTTTTGGGGTGATAAATGTTTTGGCATTGCATAGTTGTGAGATGTGGAGGGAGAATGCTAAACTTTACCAAATTATATCTACTCTACAAATGGGAGGTCTATGATGGAATCATGTAATTATATCCACTCTACAAATAGGAGGTCTATAATAGAATCATGTCTCAGTAAAGCTGTCACTAAAAATGGAAGGCACCCTCCTGATATAAGGATCTAAGTGTCTCCCAGCCTTTGAGGGATCACAGGGAATAACAATAAGACAACAGACCCTTTAAGCAGATTGTTCCTGTCAGCAAATCACATGTGTGTGCAAACTGGGTCACAGGTCCCCAGGTAGCCTTCTCATTTTCCCCTATGTTTACCTAAATATAGTCTGCTCTGACAGCCTGGGTATTTCACAAGCTGCTCATTCCTTATCCACTGTAGGTCCACAGTTTCCTTACCTGAAAGTGGAGGTGCCATAAGTATGAATTCCATAGGGTTTTAAAAGATATTAAAAGATATATATA
>NW_022196912.1:4301917-4305756 GCF_008632895.1 Mastomys coucha | reverse complement strand
GTCCTGGAACTCACTCTGTAGACCAGGCTGGCTTCAAACTCAGAAATCTGCCTGCCTCTGCTTCCCAAATGCTGGGATTAAGGGCATGCACCAGCATTGCCAGGCTCATATCTGGCTTCATAGGTGGTTCTAGGAATTGAACTCAGGTCCTCATGCTTGCATGCCAAGCACTTTACCAACTGAACCATCTCCACAGCCCTGGTCTTTGTTTTATGAGATGCAGTCTCATGAAGCCCATACTGGCCACAAACCTTGCCCTACTAATGCCTCTTTCTCTGCCTATCAAGAGTTGGAGTTGCAGGCAAGCACTACCCTTGGCTTCATGGTGATTATCTGACTTTGAGTCCAGCTCATTTGGAGGGTACAGTAAGTGGCTTTCTAGCCTGGGGATGAAAGAAAGAAACCCAGAGAGGAGTAGGAAAATGTGTTGACAGGCCGGCATGGATGTACACAGAAAGGGAGCATTTTATTTAGTTTCTGTACTGAAGAAAATGCTAATGTAGATGATTAAATGGTGCTTCTTAATCCTGCAACTTAGAGGGAAAAGAAATCATTAGCAAATTGATTATTATTATTAGTACACAAGGTAATCAGGCTCTTTATCGAGGTTGATTAAAAGTAAATGTCCAAATGAAAACACCGGGTTTAAATTAATGAAAGCTGGAGTCCCACACATTTAAGATGATCATTTGTAGAGCCACAATGAGATTAAAGCAATTAGGTTAGTGGTGATATTTGAATAGGAGCATCTGTGTGCTTTGTCTTTGTCTCTCTCTAAGGAAGAATAGGGATTTACCTTCCAGATACCTCAGGAAAGACTTTATTATTATTAGTTTTTCATTGAGACACTTATAGTTTCATCCAACAAGACCCTCTCTGATGATCATGGGACAGTCATAAATTCTCACAAGATCCTATGGAAATGCCACAATGAGGAGGCTCCTTTGAGTTGGCTGGTCACCTGTCAGTCTTGTTCTGCTTGCACTTTTCTATGATTAAACAGTTAACACCAGTGCATAGGATAGGTGCTGGCCAGTTACTGCAGCTACCTACTTGCATAGAAGTGCTCTGCCTTCTTTGGGGCCTACTTTCTCTTTCACTCTCTCTGTCTACAGAGATCTCTTGTGCCATCTCAGCATGTGGCCCTTCAGTCAGTTGCTGAAACATCAAACTAAGGAGAAGAGACAGAAAAAGGCCAGCTAGGGCTAGGAAAGCACACAGCAGTTCTGAGGATATCCTTGCTGGAGGCTGGGAAGCCAGAGAGAGTGCTGGCTCCTGTTGCTTTGCTGTTTCTTAAATAATGGCCTCTCCTAGAGGGCACAGGTAACCTCATGACTGAACTGAAGAGGAGACAACCTGGAGATTGGCCCTATGGGACCATCCAGCTCTTCCCTCTCCTCAAACCTCACCCATTTATTCTATATGGCCTCTAAAAGGCTTTCAGAATAGCATCTCAATGCTACCCTATTTCCTGGGACCCCTCCTGCTATATGTGTGCTCTGCTTTCTCTCTCTGTCTCTGTTTCTGTCTCTTTCTGTCTCTCTCTCTCTCTGTTTCTCTTTGTCTGTCTGTCTGACTGTCTGCCTGTCTCTGTCTCTGCCTCTGTCTCTCTCTCTCTCAGCTCCACCTATGAATCTGTAAGGAACCTCTCTAAAACTCACTCTGCCTCCCAGGAATTTCATTCCTTAAATTCTCTAGACAAGAAGCTCTGGCTGGAATGACTTTGATGATGGTTGAATTTTTCAGGACCCAAGTTCCCAAGAGCTAGGAAAGATGTCATTGCTTGCAAAGACACCCCCTGTAGTGCCATATCAAAACTTCTCTGTATTGGCATATTTGTGTTAGAAAATATGAATTCTTCAGAAAATTAAATACTTGCAAGTTAACCACTACTTGTGTAAGTCACTTTTTATTATGATAGCAAAATACCTGAGATGATCCACTTGTTTTTTTTTTTAAAGTAAATTCTGGAATTTATTTCATATTGTTAGAAATTTATTTTGGATTGGATATTTTCTTTATTTACATTTGAAATGTTTCCCCCTTTCCAGGTCTCCCCTTCGGGAACCCCTATCCCAATCCCCCAACTCCCTGTCTCTATGAGGGTGTGCACCACCCACCCAGTCCCATCCTCCTGCACTGGCATTCCCCTACACTGGGGCATCGAACACCCTCAGGCCCAAGGGCCTCTTCTCCTACTGATGTCCAACAAGGCCATCCACTGCCATATATGTGGCCAGCGAGATGGGTTGCTCCATGTGTATTCTTTGGTTGGTGGTCCCATCCCTGGGAGCTCCAGGGAGTCTGGCCTGTTCTGTTGGCACTGTTGCTCCCTTCAGTCCCTTCTGCTCCTCCATCCAAGACCCCTGAGCTCAGTCCAATGGTTGGCTGTGAGCTTCCGCCTCTGTCTTCTGTCTTTGTCAGGCTCTTGGCAGAGTTCTCAGGAGACAGCCTTATCAGGTTTCCATCAGCAAGCAATTCCCAGCACCTACAATAATGTCTGGGTTTGGTGGCTGTATAATGATCCCCAAGTGGGGTAGTCTCTGGATGGCTTTGTCTCCATATTTCCTCCTGTGACTATTTTGTTCACCCTTCTAAGAAGGAAGCTTCCTTCTTAGGCTTCATATGGTCTTTGAATTGAATCTTGGGTTTTCCAAATTTTGGGACTAATATCCGCTTATCAGTGAGTGCATACCATGTCTGTTCTTTTGTGACTAATTTACTTCTCTCAGGAATGTATTTTCAAGTTCCATCCATTGGTCTACGAATTTTATGAAGTCCTTGTTTTTAATAGCAGGGTAGTATTCCATTGTATAAATGTACCACATTTTCTATGTCCATTCCTCTATTGAGGGACATCTGGGTTGTTTCCAGCTTCTGGTTATTATAAATAAGCCTGCTAAGAACATAGTGGAGCATGTGTCCTTGTAGTATGTTGGAGCATCTTCTGGGTATATGCCCAGGAGTCCTCAGGTCCTCATGTCCAATTCTCTGAGGAACCACCAGACTGATTACCAGAGTGGTTGTACCACCAGCAATGGAGGAACATTCCTCCTTCTCCACATCCTGTCCATCATCTTCTGTCACCTGAGTTTTTGATCTTAGCTGTTCTGACTGGTGTGAGGTGGAATCTCAGGGTTGTTTTGATTTGCATTTCCCTGTTGACTAAGGATGTTGAACATTTCTTTAGGTGTTTCTCAGCCATTCGGTGTTCATTAGTTGAGAATTCTTTGTTTGGCTCTATTCCCAATTTTTTAGTAGGATTATTTGGTCTTCTGGAGTCTAACTTCTTGAGTTCTTTGTATACATTGGATATTAGCCCTCTATCAGATATAGGATTGGTAAAGATCTTTTCCCAATTTGTTGGTTGCTGTTTTGTCCTATTGATAGTGTCCTTTGCCTTACAGAAGCTTCGAAATTTTATGAGGTCCGACTTGTTGATTCTTGATCTTAGAGCGTAAGCATTGGTGTTCTGTTCAGGAAATTTTTCCCTGTGCATATGTGCTCAAGGCTCTTTCCCACTTTCTTTTCTATTAGTTTTAGTGTATCTGGTTTATGCAGAGGTCCTTGATCCACTTCAACTTGAGCTTTGTATAAGGAGATAAGAATGGATCAATTTGCATTCTTCTACATGCTAATCACCAGTGAGCCTGCACCATTTGTTGAAAATGCTGTCTTTTTGTCCAGTGGATGGTTTTAGTTCCTTTGTCAAAGATCAAGTGACCATAGGTGTGTGGGTTCATTTCTGGGTCTTCAATTCTATACCACTGATCTACTTTCCTGTCACTATACCAATACCATGCAGGTGTTTTTTCTTTTGTTTTTTTTTTTTTTGTTTG
>NW_022196912.1:4300593-4301830 GCF_008632895.1 Mastomys coucha | reverse complement strand
TGCTCTGTAGTACAGCTTGAGGTCAGGGATGGTGATATCACCAGAAGTTCTTTTATTGTTGAGAATAGTTTTTGCTATCCTGAGTTTTTTGTTATTCCAAATGATTTTGAGAATTGCTCTTTCTAACTCTATAAACAATTGAGTTGGAATTTTGATGGGGATTTCATTGAATCTGTAGATTGTTTTTGGCAAGATGGCCATTTTTACTTCATTAATCCTGCCAATCTATTAGCATGGGAGATCTTTCCATCTTCTGAGATCTTCTTTGATTTCTTTCTTCAGAGACTTGATATTCTTGTCATATAGGTCTTTCACTTGCTTAATTAGAGTCACAGAAGAGGAAGGCCATTCATTTGCTTGAGTTAATTTTGTATCCAGCTACTTTGCTGAAGTTGTTTATCAGGTTTAGAAGTTCTCTGGTGGAATTTTTGGGGTCATTTAAGTATACTATCTGTCTTAGTCAGGGTCTCTATTCCTGCACAAACATCATGACCAAGAAGCAAGTTGGGGAGGAAAGGGTTTATTTAGCTTACTTCCACATGGCTGTTGATCACCAGAGGAAGTCAGGACTGGAACTCAAGCAGATCAGGAAGCAGGAGCTGACACAGAGGCCATGGAAGGATGTTCCTTACTGGCTTGCTTCCCCTGGCTTGCTCAGCCTGCTTTCTTATAGAACCCAAGACTTCCAGTCCAGGGATGGCATCACCCACAAGGAGCCCTACCCACTTGATCACTAATTGAGAAAATGCCCCACAGCTGGATCTCATGGAGGCACTTCCCCAACTGAAGCTCCCTTCTCTGTGATAACTCCAGCCTGTGTCAAGTTGACACAAAACCAACCAGTACACTATCATAGCATCTGCAAATAGTGATAATTTGACTTCTTTCTTTCCCATTTGTATCCCTTTGATCTCCTTTTGTTGTCTAATTCCTCTGGCTAGGACTTTAAGTACTGTATTGAATAGATAAGGAAAGAGTGGGCAGCTTTGTCTAGTCCCTGATTTTAGTGGGATTGCTTCAAGTTTCTCTCCATTTAATTTGATGTTGGCTACTAGTTTGCTGTATATTGCTTTTACTATGTTTAGGTATGGGCCTTGAATTCCTGATCTTTCCAAGACTTTTATCATAAAGACATATTGGATTTTGTCAAATGCTTTCTTAGCATGTGTTTTTTTTTTCTTTGAATTTGTTATATAGTGAATTAAATTGATGGATTTCTGTATATTGAACCATTTCT
>NW_022196912.1:4287017-4299392 GCF_008632895.1 Mastomys coucha | reverse complement strand
TGTTTAGTTTCTGTTTTCATGATCTGTCCATTGATGAGAGTGGGGTGTTGAAGTCTCCCACTATTATTATGTGTGGTGCAGTGTGTGCTTTGAGCTTTAGTAAAGTTTCTTTTCTGAATGTGGATGCCTTGCATTTGGAGAATAGATGTTCAGAATTGAGAGTAGATGAACCTCTGATGGGTATCAAGTGTACCTCCTTATCTTTTTTGATAACTTTAGGTTGAAAGTAGATTTTACTGGATATTAGAATGGATACTCCAGCTTGTTTTTGGGACCATTTGCTTGGAAAATTGTTTCCCAACCTTTTATTCTGAGGTAGTGTTTGTCTTTGACACTGAGATGCATTTCTTGTATGGAGCAAAATGTTGTGTCCTATTTTATGTATCTAGTCTCTTAGTCTATGCCTTTTTTTGGTGAGGGGCAATTGAGTCCATTGATGCTAAGAGATATTAAGGAATAGGGATTGTTGCTTTCTGTTGTTTTGATATTATTTTTATGTTTGTATGGCTATTTTCTTTTGGGTTTTTGATAGAAGATTACTTTCTTTTTTTTCTATGGTGTAGTTTCCTTCCTTGTGTTGGTGTTTTCCATATACTATCCTTTGTAGGACTGGATTTGTGGAACAATATTTTGTAAATTTCATTTTGTCATGGCATATCTTGGTTTCTTCATCTATGGTCATTGAGAGCTTTGGTGGATATAATAGTCTGGACTGGCATTTGTGTTCTCTGAGGGTCTATATGAGATCTGCTCAGGATCTTCTAGTCTGTGGTGAGAAGTCTTGTGTAATTCTGATAGGTCTGCCTTCATATGTTACTTGACCTTTTTCCCTTACTGCTTTTAATATTCTTTGTTTTGTGCATTTGGTGTTTTGATTATTATGTGACAGGAGGAATTTCTTTTCTGGTCCAGTCTCTTTGGAGTTCTGTAGGCTTCTCTTTCTTTAGGTAAGGGAAGTTTCCTTCTATGCTTTTTTGAAGATATTTACTGGCCCTTTAATTTGGGGATCGTCACTCTCTTCTATACCTATTGTCCTTAGGTTTGGTCTTCTCATTGGGTCCTGGATTTCCTGGATGTTTTGGGTTAGGATCTTTTTGTATTTTGCATTTTCTTTGACTGCCGTGTCTATGCTATTTTCTGCCCCTGAAATTCTCTCTTGTCTTTCTTGTATTCTGTTGGTGATGCTTGCATCTATGACTCCTGATCTCTTTCCTAGGTTTTCTATCTCCAGGGTTGTCTCCCTTTGTGATTTCTTTATTGTTTCTCTTTCCATTTTTAGATTCTGGGTTTTGTTCAATACCTTTACCTGTTTAGTTGTGTTTTACTATAATTCTTTAAGGGATTTTTGTGTTTCCTCTTTGAGGGCTTCAACCTGTTTACCTGTGTTCTTCTCTATTTTTTTAAGGGAGTTACTTATGTCCTTCTTAAAGTCCTCTGTCATCATCATGAAATGTGGTTGTAAATCAGAGTTTTGCTTTTCTGGTGTGTTGGGGTATCCAGGGCTTACTGGTTTTGAAGAACAGGGTTCTGATGATGCCTTGGTTTCTGTTGCTTATGTTCTTGTCCTTGCCTTTTGCCATCTGGTTATCTCTAGTGTTAGCTGGTCTTGTTGCCTCTGATTGTGGCTTGTCCCTTCTGCAAGCCTGTATGTCAGTACTGCAGGAGGAATTTGGGAATAAGTAGCTGTGGTACAGGATCAGCTCTGTGGTGCAGACAGAAACCATAAAGATCTTGTCCCCAGTTGTTCTTTGGTACCTGTGTCCTGATAGCTCTGGGAGGGTTCCTGTTGGGCCAGGAATTTGAATAGAAATGGTGGACTTACCTGTGCGAGCAGGTTTGTCGGCTTTCCTGGGAGACCAGCTCTTTCCTGGTGGTATTTGTGTATGTAGTGCTGTGGCATAGGACCAGCTTTGGGCGCAGATGGAAACTGGAAGGCTCCTGTTCAAGGCCGCTCCCCAGTTCCTGTGTCCTGAGCAGCAGTGGTGGTTTTACCAGTGGTCACAGCCTTGTCTACACTCCTGGGAGGCTAGTTCTCTCCAGGAGCTATTTGGTTATGGAGCCCTGTGGCAGAGGATCAGCTCCAGGCACAGAGGAAAACTGAGCAGATGATCCACTTTTGAGAAAGATACATTGCTGCTCATCATTTTGGAGGAGTAAGATAGTGGTTGTTTCCTGGGCTGTTGTGGCACACACCTTTAATCCCAACACACCTGAAGCAGAGACAGGTGGATTTCTATGAGTTCCAGATGAGCCTATTCTATAGAGTGGGTTCCAGGCCAGCCAGGGCTATACAGAAGAACTCTGTTTTTTTGTTTTTGTTTTTGTTTTGTTTTTGTTTTTTTAAAACGATGGTGGTTGATTCTGTTGCTTTGGAGCCTGTGGCAAGGCCAAGCATCATGGCCTAAGACCCTGTGGCTGTAAGACAGTTTACATCTGGGTAACTGGGAAGTGTAGGGAGAAATAGGAGGAGTCTGGGACCCTGATATCCCTTTCAAGGATGTATCCCCAGTGACATTTTTCCCCAAAGCTATACCTCCAACCCTGGTAGAAGCACAAGCTAGGAGAACTAAATCTTCACATAGGTCCGAGAGGTGCAGTGAAGATTTTAACCATAGCACCAACTTAATGTTGCGGGGTGCTTTCCTGATCAGTTCACTACTGCTGGACATTTGGTGAAGGGCTGCCATTGCCTCTTCCTGTAGACCTTCAATTGTCCCCTTTCTCTTGTCTTTCCCCCTTTTGTTCTGGAAGATGCCTGGGTAATTCTGGTGCCTTAGCATTCCTGTCTGGATAAAGTTGAAGGTCAGTTTTCCCCGTGGTTTCCTCTTGCTCTCTTATCATTTACCCATCACTCCTGGGTTTGCTCTTGAAGATACAGAGTGGGCTTTGCCCAAGCCAGTCTTTCTTCCTCACTGCATGTCTTCTTCATTTGCTTAGGTCTGGGAGCAGTCCCTTGTAACTTTAATTTTTTTCAAGCCTTATTTTTAATGATGGTTCTTAAATGTTTTAACCTCTCTTGTAGCCTACTATCCACCAGAGGTAGTGGAAAAGAAAGGATATGGGGGACGTGGACCTGTTTAGAAAGGTTCTTTGGAGCAACTACTGTCTGTGTTGTCTGGGAATTGGCAGTTCAGTTCACAGGTTAGCAGTGGCAGCTTGACCCACTGGCAAACACCTCATGGATACGCCAGCAATCCAGTTTGGTAGTCTCCAGTCAGCAGCAATGTTGGCACAACCTAGTAGACAGAGCCAGGCCTCAGCCTCAGTAGGAGTCAGCAGGAGGGACTGGGGGTGGGGGTGGGGGGACACCAGGAGATGTCAGCTGTGCCTTTCTCTGGGAAGCGAAGATCAGAGAAGATTCGAGACCCACAAGCGTTTGCACAGCTAGCTGTACCAGCAAGCCAAGCTCTGTCTCCTTCACTCCATGAGGCCTGTTTATACCCTCCAAACATCATGTGTTCTCCACGTGCCTTGCCTCAGCACAGGTCTTGCCTCAGTGTGTGCATCCAACCAGCAGCAAGAAACTGCAGTACACCAGCAGAAGTTTTTTGGTGCCTTTCTCTCTATGGAGTATGGACACCATACCAAAGGACAATGTCCTTTAAGAAAACGGACTGTCCCTTCTCCATAAGCCATCAAATGGCTGCTCTTCTTGGAGTGGGGCCTTAGCAAATTCTTCTCATCCATGATGGAATGTCGGTTAGCTTGATCTTGTGGAGGCAACCTCAGTTACTGTGGTTCATCAGGTTTTCTGAGGCTGGTGAAAAGGGCTGTGTCACAGAAGCTCCATTTAGGACTGAGCATCTTATAGACACGTGCTCTCTGCACTTTGACTAGTTGTGAGCCTCTGTATTAATATCCGTCTACTGTACAAAGCTGTTACTCAGAAACTTCTTTGTTTAGAACTGACAATTGCACTAATCTATGAGTACAAGGATATATCTCTAGGCAGACGCTTGATACAAAGGCCCGTGACCTATTTATATATTTTTATTCTTTTCTGAGATTTTATCTGTTTTTATTTCATGTTTCTGAGTCTTTGTTTGCATGGACGTGTACCACATGCATGTAGCGTCTGAAGATGCCAGAAAAGGACTGGAGTTGCAGATTGTGTGAGCTGCCATGTGGGTGCCAGGAATTGAGTCCGGGTCCTCTGGCTGAGCATACAGTTCACTTAATCCCTGAGCCATCTCTCCAGTCTCCAGTGAGGTATTTTTGACTCAGTGCCATCCTCATTCATTTGAATTTTTTGTTCCTTTCTTAAGCAACTGTCAATTTTCCTGCTTTCTTCCCCAACTCTTCTGAAGGAGTTGGCCAAGGGTTTCTGAAGCCTGCCCCCAGTCACATGACTGTCCTCAGCAGCAAGTTGGCCAAGGGTTCCTGAAGCCTGGCCCAGTCACATGACTGTCCTCCTCAGCAAGTTGGCCAAGGGCTCCTGAAGCCTGGCCCAGTCACGTGACTGCCCTCGGCAGCATCACTCAGCTGACGCTCGCTCACCATGATCACGGAGCATTTCCAGTGTGCCAGACTCTGCTATTTAAATAGTTATGTGTGTGTTTACCCGATTGGATGTTAAAACCAGCCTGAAAGGTGGGATTTTATCAGCTTCATTTTGTACTCAGATCACAAAAGAGCATCACTTACCTTCATCACTATCACCAGGTTTGTTTGGATCTTAGGAGGAACTGGGGCCATGCTACATTTTCAACTCCATATTTTGCTTTTTCATTTGTAGAGAAGGAAAATTTGCTTTTCTTCCATTCACTGAAGGGCCTATATAACCAAAAGCTAGACTATCAAAGAAAACATTTACACAAGTTTTCCATGCCTCAGAGACTTTGTTAAGAAAGTAGGACTCAAAGTCAGTAAGCCCTGAGTTTGTTGATAGAGAACAGAAGGTTGTGGAGAGACAGAGTAAGGGGAAGTGTAATGAGCTCCAGGCCAAGGAAAGGACTGTGTATTCAGATTTATTTGGTCTCCTGTGTGTTTGGAGATGATGGACTTCTTTCCTCTGGGTTTCAGATGAGCACTTCCTATGTGACCGTTCATGACATGCTACCTAAGCCAGGAAAAGGGGCCTGGGAAAATGGTTTAGCAGTTAACTGCACTGGCTGGTCTTCCAGAGGACTGGTGTTCAGTTTTCAGTACCCACTTGGCAGCTCACAGGCTTTTGTAATTCCAGTTCTTGGGGATCTGACGCCCTCTTCCGGCCTCCACAGGCATATGTAGATGTGGTTCATAGATGTACATGGAGACACTTTTATACAAAAATAAAAGTAAACTAATGTAAAACAGGGGAGGGAATGGTCAGAAATGCTAGGTGGACTTGCCATGTCTGCAGGTTTTTTTGTTTTAAATATTTTAAGTCATGTAATGTACCATAGTGTCCTTATTTATAAGGTAGTGTGCCAAAACTCCACAGCTGTCCTACTCCTTTATTCTTTAAAAACTGAAATCACTTTCCTCCACATGCATGCTCTGTGCTCTCTGGCTCTCCCCTTTATCCACTCTGTCTCTCCATTCAGACTTGCTTTCCCTTTTCTCTCTATATAAAATGCAGCCACACTTCTGTGTGGTCTGTTTCAAGAAGCCTTCCTAAATCGTCACCATCTAAATCCCTCTCTTCCTTACAAACGACTATAGAGCTTTGTCTGCATACTTCTCAGCAAGCATACCTATCCACGTTGTATTAAAGGGACAGGATTCTGTACATGCCTGTTGACTGCTGCAGGGCTCTGTGCCTGTGGAGGACAGAATCCTGTTTTCCACACTGATGGCCACCTTGCCATAGAAGGTACACTGCCTTGGGTATATTCAGTAGGCATTCATTAATTGCTTATACTATCAATGGACACATAAGTGAGTAGAAGAATAAGCTGCAAGGCGGCCTTCCTAGCTTGTTACATTTCTCATAGTCATCTTTTGGGTGGGTCAGTGCCCTTCCTGGGCTCCACTTCTCATAGTCATCTTTTGGGTGGGTCAGTGCCCTTGCTGGGCTCCATTTCTCATAGTCATCTTTTGGGTGGGTCAGTGCCCTTCCTGGGCTCCTTATCCCTTTCCACAGCATCTTCTTGTCACTCCTTGTTCCACATACCTACTACCCCCTTAAATCTCACCATTTTAATAAACTTTACCCTTGGCAAGTCATGTACTTTCTCTGAATAGTCTTCCCCAAATCAAAATAAGCATGATATTACTGTTCTCCTGGGCCACTGTGATAGTTGTAGATAGGAATCTCACATAATAATCTGTCAAATATACCTGGTACATCTCCAGTAATTATTTATTTCCTTTCCATTTACTGCCCTTAAAGACTTGATTTTATAGGATATTAAGGCTGGCGAGGTGGCTCCATGGCTAAGAATGCTTGCCGAGTTTTTGTTCCCAGTGCCTGTGTTCAGCAACTCACAACATTTTGTAATTTCTGCTCAAGGGAGATCTGATGTCCTCTTTTGGTACATCCAGGTGCCACACACACACACACATGTGCACACATGTGCACACACGCACACACACACACATAAATAAAATTAAAAAATTAAAAACTAGTCAACATATTTAATGAGTTATTATTCATTGGGATCTTTGGATTTTGTTTTAAGTAATTTTTGTGGTCTTTCAATGTTATATATATATATCAGTACTTTTAAGGTATTCTGTATGTTCCAGTCTTAAAAATTAAAAATTAAGAATCAGTATTTGGGATCAGATAATTCTGAAACCATATCCAGCAGTTTGGACTCAAATCCATACATGTGGTAAAATACTCAAGCATTGGAGTTGTATACAGTGTCTTATACATAAGGGTATATTGCCTGTGTGAAAAATTCACTATTGGGAGAATGCTTAAAAATGGCACATAGGATGAACCATGTCACCATCTCTGAAAGCAGAGGACAGGGTGAGAGACCCAGGAAGGATAGTATGTGGAGCTCTCCCCAGGGGTGACTGTTTTGTCTTAATAGACTGCTGTTTTGTAGCAAAACAATTGGGTGGAGATATCATTTTTCATGATTCTAAGGATTGGGCCCCATGAGAAAATGATTATGGTGACCCTACACTGCAAGTCGCCTGGGATTTCCTTGAGGCAACTTTAGCCAAAACAGAGATAGGGCCATGTGCAGAGCTAGGGAGATTTGTATATAATGAAGGATTGGAGCTACAAGATGGGCTTGAAGATTGCAAGAGACCGCACTCAGAATTGCTTAGTTTGTCCTTCCTTCCTTCCTTCTTCCCTCCCTCCCTCTCTTCCTTCCTTTCCTTCTTTTTTCTGAGATGAACAGGGTTACTCTGTGTAGCCCTGGCTGGCCTTAAGCTCACAGAATTCCCCCCACCCCCACCTTTGCCTTCCAAGTACAGGGATTAAAGGCATATACCACTACCATCTAACTTCTTAGTGTTTGACTTAAAAATGTATGCGTGTGTGTGTGTGTGTGTGTGTGTGTGTGTGCACGTGCGTGTGTGTGTGTGTGCATGTGTGTATGTGTGTGTGTGTTTAGAGGATGGCTGTGGGAGTTGGTTCTTGCCTTCAAATGTGGAGTTTGAGAATGAAACTCAGGAGTTGGTTCTTACCTTCAAATGTGGAGTTTGAGAATGAAACTCAGGTTCTAGTGCTTGGTGGTAAGCACTTTTACCCAGTGAGGTACTCCAGATTTCCTTAGTGTTTTTTAATACAAAGAACTAAATTGATTGTGAAGAATTTTGGCTCATTGTATAAAATTTCTACCCTTTTTCACAGGTGTGGACTGAGAGGAATCTGGGAGCTTCAAGACATCTCTTTCTTGGCTCCAGCTATCTGCCTGTCTCTAGTTTTGTACTTGGGGCTCTTTGTGCATCCCCTGCTCTTTTATGTACTTACATCATGTTCACCTCCCAGCACTGGCACAGAAGAGGAAGGTACACGGCTCTCCATGCACAGCTGTTGAGGTTGAAGAACTTGCCAAACTCACCTGGCTAGTCAGATCAAGACTGGGACATAATTTAGGCTTCTGGCTGTCTATCCATTTCTCTGTCTAGCCATTGAAGAGTTAGACAACTTGAGCTCCCAGGAGAGCCCCCAGTGCATGCTGGTATCCAGAAGGGCAGACACAGCGTGTGGAAGAGAGAAGGAAATATTACCCATCCACCAGGCTCTACTTATCCCTTACCAGGGACTGTCCTCTTGGCAACAGAACCACTTTCCAAAGTCAGCATTTAGTGATGGTTGTAAAAACATAATTTAGCACCCAGCACTGTGACCTGTAAACTCTGGTAAATAGGACTAGGGGGAAGATTTAAATGGCAAGACAACTGTTATCAATACATTACAGGAGTTCATTTGGTTCCACAGATAAAGCAGATAAAAGATCCACAGCCATAGGCAAGAAGTGAATGGAAAATTCTGAATTGTTACCTTGTGATGAGATCCTATCCACACATATTAATGAGATTATTGTCAGGGCACTGGCTCAAGCAATCCAAGAACTCAGAGAAGACGACTCTGGGGGCTGTCATCTCAGATGAGAATAGCCTGTTGAAGAACCAGCCTGCCTCAATCTTAGGCTTAAAAGCCATCTTGTAGTACCTACAAACTAGGTTCATGCCTGTTTATGATTAAACCTCTGATTCTCAAGGACTGGGCTATGCCCCACCTATAACTTTATTTCCTAGTCTTTCCCAACTCTCTTTGGATTTGCCCATTTCTCTTCTTCACCACGGCTCCCATTGTTGTTCATAGTTGCCCTACAAGATCTGGTATCCTCTTCCTGTTGAGTACAGCTCTGTGGGGCAGATTCACCAAAACTCTGTCTTCTTTATATTCCTTTCAGCATTTTGGGATGGCTAAGAAAAGAAATGGGGTAAGTATAAAGCAACCAGAGAAGTTGGTCTTAAAATTGTATTTTATTTTATTTTTCTAGATAATTTCTTTACTTACATTTCAAATGTTCTCCCCTTTCCTGGTTTCCCTTCTGAAATACCCCCTATTCCCTCTCCCTGACCCCCTGCTCACCAACCCACTTTCTCCTGCTTCCTGGCCCTGGCATTACCCTACACTGGGGCATAGAACCTTCACAGTACCATGGGTCTCTCCTCACATTGATGACAGACGAGGCTATCCTCTGCTATGTATGCTGCTGAAGCCATGAGTCCCACCATGTATACTCTTGGGTTGGTGGTTTAGTTCCTGGGAGCTCTGTGGGTACTGGTTAGTTCATATTGTTGTTCCTTCTAAGGGGTTGCAAACCCCTTCAGCTCCTTGGGTCCATTCTCTAGCTCCTTCATTGGGGACACTTTGCTCAGTCAAAGGTATGGCTGTGAGCATTCACTTCTGTATTTGTCAGGTACTGTCAGAGCCTCTCAGGAGACAGCTATATCAGAGGCTCCTGTCAGCAAGCACTTGTTGGCATCCACAATAGTATCTGGATTTGGTTACTGAATATGGGAAGAATCCCCAGGTGGGGCAGTCTCTGGACTGTCCTTCCTTCAGTCTCTGCTCCATCGTTTGTCTCTGCAACTCCTTCCATGGGTATTTTGTTCCCCCTTCTAAGAAGGATTGAAGTATTCACACTTTGGTCATCCTTCTTCTTGAATTTCTTGTGGTTTGTAGATTGTATCTTGTGTATTCCAAGCTTCTGGCTACTATCCACTTATCAGAGAGTGCAAACCATGTGTGTTCTTTTGTGATTGGGTTACCTTACTTAGGATGATATTCTCCAGATCCATCCATTTCCCTAAGAATTTCATAATTCATTGTTTTTAATAGCTGAGTAGTACTCTATTGTGTAATGTACCACAATTTCTGTATCCATTTCTCTGTTGAGGGACATCTGGGTTGTCTCCAGCCTCTGGCTATTACAAATAAAGCTGCTATGAACATAGTGGAGTATGTGTCCTTATTGCATGTTGTAGCATCTTCCGGATACATGCCCAGGAGTGGTATAGCTGGGACCTCAGGTAGTATTATGTCCAATTTCCTGAGGAACCGCCAAACTGATTTCCAGAGTGGTTGTACCAGTTTGCAATGCCACCAGCAATGAAGGAGTGTTCCCCTTTCTCCACAAGCCAGCATCTGCTGTCACCTGAGGTTTTGATGTTAGCCATTCTGACTGGTGTGAGGTGGAATCTCAGGGTTGTTTTGATTTGTATTTTCCTGATGGCTAAGAATGTTAAACATTTCTTTAGGTGCTTCTCAGCCATCCATTATTCCTCAGTTAAGATTGCTTTGTTTAGCTCTAGTCCCCATTTTTTAGTAGGATTATTTAGTCTTCTGGAGTCTAACTTCTTGAATTCTTTTTATATATTGTATATTAGCCATCTATCAGATGTAGGATTGGTAAAGATCTTTTCCCAAAATGTTGGTTGCCATTTTGTCCTATTGACAATGTCCTTTGCCTTACAGAAGCTTTGCAATTTTATGAGGTGCCATTTGTCAATTCTTGATCTTAGAGCATAAGCTATTGGTGTTCTGTTCAGGAAATTTTACCCTGTGATTTTTCCCACTTTATTTTCTGTTTTGAACATAGTGGAGTATTAGTTTCAATGTATCTGGTTTTATGTAGAAGTCCTTGATCCACGTGGCCTTGAGCTTTGTACAAGGACATGCTAACCAATAGTTGAGCCAGCACCATTTGTTAAAAATGCTTTCTTTTCAAACTATGGAGCAGAGACTGAAGGAAGGACAATCCAGAGATTGCTTCTCCTGGGAATCCTTCCCATATTCAATCATCAAATCCAGACACTATTGTGGATGCTGGCAAGTGCTGGCTGACAGGAGCCTGATATAGCTATCCCCTGAGAGGTTCTGACAGTAACTGACTAATACAGAAGTAGAGGCTCACAGCCATCCATTGGGCTGAGCACAGGGTTCCCAAGGAAGGAGCTAGAGAATGGACCCAAGGAGCTGAAGGGGTTTGCAGCCACTTAGGATGAACAACAATATGAACTAACTAGTACCCTCAGAGCTCCCAGGGAGTAAACCACTAACCAAAGAGTACACATGGTGGGACTCCATGCAGTCCATGGTGGGACTCCATAATGACTCCAGCAACATATGTAGCAGAGGATGGCCAAGTTGGTCATCAATGGGAGGAGAGGCCTTTGGTCCTGTGAAGGTTCTATGCCCCAGTGTAGGGGAATTTCTGGGCCAGGAAGCAGGAGAGGGTGGGGTGGTGAGCAGGGAGATGGGAGAAGGAACAGAGTTTTTTTAAAATTTAATTTAGTTTTATTATTTTTCCTTTTTTTTTTTCAGAGGGGAAACTGGGAAAGGAGATATCATATGACATGTAAATAAGGAAAATATCTAATAAAAAAAGAATAACAAAAAAAAAAAGAAAAAGAAAATGCTGTCTTTTTATCCACTGGATGGTTTTAGCTCCTTTGTCAAAGATCAAGTGACCATAGGTATGTGGGTTCATTTCTGGGTCTTAATTCTATTCCATTGATCCACCTGCCTGTCACTGTACCAATAACATGCAGTTTTTAATCATAATTGCTCTGTAGTACAGCTTGAGGTCAGGGATGGTGATATCACCAGAAGTTCTTTTATTGTTGAGAATAGCTCTTGCTATCCTGAGATTTTTGTTATTCCAAATGATTTTGAGAGTTGCTCTTTCTAATTCTGTGAACAATTGAGTTGGAATTTTGATGGGGATTGCAAATAGATTGCTTTTGGCAAGATGGCCATTTTTACTATATTTATCCTGTTAGTCTATGACCATGGGAGATCTTTCCATCTTCTGAGATCTTCTTTGATTTCTTTCTTCAGAGACTTGAAGTTCTTGTCATACAGATATTTCACTTGCTTAATTAGAGTCACAGCAAGGCATTTTATATTATTTGTGACTATTGTGAAGGGTGTTGTTTCCCTAATTTCATCATCAGCCTGTTTATCCTTTGAGAAGAGGAAGGCCATTCATTTGTTTGAGTTACTTTTATATCCAGCTACTTTGCTGAAGTTGTTTATCAGGTTTAGAAGTTCGCTAGTGGAATTTTTGGGGTCACTTAAGTATACTATCATATCATCAGCAAATAGTGATAATGACTTCTTTCTTTCCCATTTGTATCCTTTTGATCTCCTTTTGTTGTTTAATTGCTCTGGCTAGGACTTTAAGTACTATATTGAATAGGTAGGGAGAGAGTAGGCAGCTTTGTCTAGTCCCTGATTTTAGTGGGATTGCTTCAAATTTCTCTCCATTTAGTTTGATGTTGGCTACTGGTTTGCTGTATATTGCTTTTACTATGTTTAGTTATGGGCCTTGAATTCCTGATCTTTCCAAGACTTTTATCATTAAGACCTATTCCAATTTGTCAAATGCTTTCTTAGCATGTGTTTTTTTTTCTTTGAATTTGTTATATAGTGAATTAAATTGATGGATTTCTGTATATTGAACCATTTCT
>NW_022196912.1:4219902-4285895 GCF_008632895.1 Mastomys coucha | reverse complement strand
TCTTGAACCTGTTGAGGCCTGTTTTGTGACTGATTATATGGTCAGTTTTGGAGAAGGTATCATGAGGTGCTGCGAAGAAGGTATATCCTTTTGTTTTAGGATAAAATGTTCTATAGAACATAGATATCTGTTAAATCCATTTGTTTTATAACTTCTGTTAGTTTCACTGTGTCTCTGTTTAGTTTCTGTTTTCATGATCTGTCCATTGATGAGAGTGGGGTGTTGAAGTCTCCCACTATTATTGTGTGTGGTGCAGTGTGTGCTTTGAGTTTTAGTAAAGTTTCTTTTCTGAATGTGGATGCCTTGCATTTGGAGAATAGATGCTCAGAATTGAGAGTAGATGAACCTCTGATGGGTATCTAGTGTACCTCCTTATCTTTTTTGATAACTTTAGGTTGAAAGTAGATTTTACTGGATATTAGAATGGATACTCCAGCTTGTTTTGGGGACCATTTGCTTGGAAAATTGTTTTCCATCCTTTTACTCTGAGGTAGTGTCTGTCTTTGTCACTGAGGTGGTTTTTCTTTATACAGCAAAATGTTGAGTCCTGTTTATGTAACCAATCTGTTAGTTTATGTCTTTTTATGGGGAAATTGAGTCCATTTACATTAAGAGATATTAAGAAAAAGTAATTGTTGCTTCCTGTTACTTTTGTTGTTAGAGTTGGAATTCTGTTCATGTGGATCTCTTCTTTTAGTTTTGTTGAAAGATTACTTTCTTGTTTTTTTTTCCTAGGGTGTAGTTTCCCTCCTTGTGTTAGAGTTTTCCATTTATTATCCTTTGAAGGGCTCAATTTGAGGAAAGATAGTGTGTAAATTTGCTTTTGTCATGGAATACTTTGCTTTCTCCATCTATGGTAATTGAGAGTTTTACCATAGAATAGTTTTACCATAGAATGGGAATAGTACCCTGGGCTGGCATTTGTGTTCTCTTACTGTCTATATGACATCTGCCCAAGATCTTCTAGCTTTCATAGTCTCTGGTGAGAAGTCTGGTGTAATTCTGATAGGCCTGCCTTTATATGTTACTTGACATTTTTCCCTTACTGATTTTAATATTCTTTCTTTGTTTTGTGTATTTGGTGTTTTGATTATTATGTTTTGGGAGGAATTTCTTTTCTGGTCCAAACTATTTGGAGTTCTGTAGGCTTCTTGTATGTTCATGGGAATCTCTTTCTTTAGGATAGGGAAGTTTTCTTCTATAATTTTGTTGAAGATATTTACTGGCTCTTTAAGTTGCAGATCTTCACTCTCTTCTATACCTATTATCCTTAGGTTTAGTCTTCTCCTGTCCTGGATTTCCTGGATATTTTGGGTTAGGATCTTTTTGCATTTTGCATTTTCTTTGATTGTTGTGTCAGTGTTTTCTATGGTATCTTCTACCCCTGAGAGTCTCTCTTCTATCTCTTGTCTTCTGTTGGTGATGTTTCCTGACTTCTTTCCTAGGTTTTCTATCTCCAGAGTTGTCTTCCTTTGTGATTTCTTTATTGTTTCTACTTACATTTTTAGATCCTGGATGGTTTTGTTCAATTCCTTCACTTGATTGGTTGTATTTTCCTGTAATACTTTAAGGGATTTTTGTGTTTGCTCTTTAAGGACTTCTATCTGTTTCCCTGTGTTCTCCTGCATTTCTTTAAGGGAGTTATTTGTGTCCTTTCTAATATCCTCTATCAGGATCATGAGTTTTGAATTTAAATCTGAATCTTGCTTTTCAGGTGTTTTGGGGTGTCCAGGACTTGCTGTGGTGGGAATACTTGGTTCTGATGATGCCAAATAGTCTTGGTTTCTGTTGGTACGATTCTTGTGTTTGACTTTCACCATCTGGTAACCTCTGGTGTTAGATGTTCTTGCTGTCTCTGGCTGGAGCTTGTTCTTCCTGAGGGTCTATGTCAGTACTCCTGGGAGATCAACTATCTCACAGAAGCCTGAGGATCAGCCCTACCTACTGGTTGCAGATGGACGCAGGAAGGACCCTGTCTCAACTGCTCTCCCCCTTCTGAGGCCCGGGCTCTCCTGGCTGGTCCCACCTTAGACAATGACTGGAAAGAAAATCTAAAGTTTTGCTTTTATCAGTAAATTGTACATACTCATATTTCTCTGTAAAAGCCATACATAAGTTTACTGAAAAAACATGTCACTGTTTCTTTGGACATTTAAAGAGGCTCATTGCAGAGAATATTAATTCTTAGAAAATACAGGGTGCACTGTTTGTTCGTTTATTTACTTATTTAATCTCCACTAGAACAGAGTTTTCTGAAGAAAATGATGCTACTGCTTCCCATACCCCTATTTTCTGACCTTCCCTTGGAAGAGCTGTACAGATTCTCTAAAAAGAGCAATGCTTATTGCTCTTTTAACAGTTTTTGAAGTAATTGCTTGTAAGAAAAAAATGAATTAGTGTCATTTCCAGTAAATTAAAGGTGGGAAGAGTAGGTGTTATAAAGTGATGGGGAGACTACTTAGTGTGTGTGTGTGTGAGTGTGTGTGTGTGATGCACACCCATATGCTATCTCTGTAACATCTTGAAGATCACTGTAGCTTCATAAATTTTGTAAAAATTTTTGGAAGCTTGTGGTATGGTGTTTATCTGTGCTCTCCTCCATAGTGAGGGCCTGGGTCTACCTTAGTCTTTTGGCCATGGTAAAAAAAAAAATTTCCTTATGCCAGAGGTCTGCAATTTGAGTGTTGTCATGATTAGTGACTTCACCACTGGAAGCTGACTCCCTGCTCACTTTTGTATGTTAAACATTCAAAAGAGAAGGGAGAAAATTTTAGAGTGCCTATTGGTCAAAATTCCAAAAGGAATAAACGTTCATGCAGAGAAATACATTGAGAAAAGCTAGGGTGGTGCTGGAAGTTTCAGCATCAGGGGAAGAGCGGGAGGTAGTGGGTAGAGAGGGAAAGGGAGGGAGAGAGGAAAGGACAAAGGGAAACAAGGAAGAAGGCAGAGAGGGAGGGAAGGATGGGGGAGAGAGGAAAGGAGGAAGAAAAAGGGAAGAGCAAGAGAGGAAAGGAGGGAGAAGAGAAGGGAGGAGGAAGGAGAGAGGGAAAGAGGGGGTAGAGAGGGAAAAGGGAGGAAGAAAGAGAAAGAGACAGAGACAAAATGTAAATCTCACTAGAAAGGCTCCAATGTCTTTCATACCTTAAGCAGTGTAACACTGTTTATAACCTTAGGCTGTGGGATATGTCACTAGCTTCCCACACGAACCCTCTTCCTCTTAATTTTTATTATTTTCCCACTTGCCCCTTTTCTTCTTTCTCCATCCCCACCCCCTCTTTCCCTGCTTCCAATTCCTCCAGAAAGAATCTATAAAAGGCTGCCTGAAGAGGCAGATTCTATAAGGGTGCACAGTTGTCATGGAAACACACAAATTCCAAAACCTGAATCCTGCCAAAATGATCTAAGATCAGACCTTGGATAGATCAGAGGGTAAGACTGGCCCTAGAATTTCAGGGCGAGGGAGTCTGGGAACAGAAAGTCTTTTGCAGTTTGGATTGGTGTCCACAGCAAGACTCGAGGAATGTTGTCTAAGTAGTTGCTGCTTCTCTATCAGACCATCTCTTACTATATCTTCTGTAGGGAGATAGATGAATGTAGTTGTCAGTGTAAAGGCTTGGAAAATTAAAACAGGAGTTGAAGTATTTATTACTGTTCTTTACTTATAAATTGATAAAGTTCATGTCTTTGAGGAATGGTCACAGCTTGAAAAAAAATGTTGCCAATGTTAAATGTGGTGAGTTGTTATTTCAAAAGAACGAAAAGCTCAGGTAAGGAAGGGTGCCACCACTGAGCTATTTCTTTGCTTAGGTGGTTATATGGATGCTAGTACCTTCTTTTCATTTTTTTCCAAATTGCTAATACTACATTTTTGTATAATCCATCAAATTCTAATGAGCTCATTTCAGGTTATCTTATCCCAGTATTTCAACTTGGGTGGCAAGTCTGTCTCAAAGTACATCTCCAGGGCACTCTTTTCCTCTCTGATGTGAGGGCTTCTTCTCCCTCTTAAAGTCACCCATCCTGCATGGGTAGGAGGTATGAGCCTATTAGGTAAACACGATATAATAAGACCTCTGACCTTTTTTGTTGGGCAGTGTGGGTGATTTTGGTACCAGGAGTACATTATTGCTGTGATAGTCCTGAGCACACTTTTGTTGGGAAGAATATGGAACAATTTGGGATTTGGGGCTAGAAAAGGAATTGGACATTGTAATCAAGGCTTAATCAGCCATCCTAGTAGGAGAATGGTGCTAAGGGTTATTTAAACTGCAGGAGCCTGGCTCAAAGCTTTCAGAGAGGAAGGAGATTAACATGTGGCCTAGTGATCATTCTTGTGATATTTGGGAAAATAATATACTGCTTTTTGTCCAAGTCTACCCAAGGCTAAAGAGTTTTGGATTAGTTGCATTGGCAGAGGAAATGTCAAGATAGCCTAGTATTTACTCTGTTGAGTGGCTATTAGTGGCCACACTTATGTAGATCTATAATGAGAAGGAGCAAGCTGAACAAGTTCAAAGATAAAAGAGGCACCAGGAGGTTGAGTGGAGCTAAGAGCTGTGTTCAATGGAATAAAGAGAGTGGTGACTCCAGAGCAGGATGACACCCAACTAATCTTCCAACTTGTGAAAAGAAATTAAGGAAAAACTCAGAGCCAGGGATGGTGGTGAATACCTTTAATCCCAGCACTCCAGAAGCAGAGGCACTTGGATCTCTGAGTTAAAGGCCAGCTTAGTCTAAAGATTAAGTTTCAGGATGAATAAGTTTAGCCAGTGAAGAAAATCATCAAAACCAAAAAGCTGGTGAAGATATAATTGAACCAGGGATCATTTTCCAGCCCCAGAAAGCTGCAGAACTTGGCAGCTTGGGCTATGTAGCTCTTGCTTTGGAAGTAAGGAAAGTGATTGTGGAAACTCCCTCTGAGACCAAGAAAAGCCACTGTGGCCAGTTGGGTCAGGGGTGTCCCTGCATGGAAGCCTAGAGATTCTATTCATTGTGAAGCTGTGAAGGTGAAGCCTGGATTGCCTTGTAGACCTCAATGTTGGAAATGCTAGAGTCATGTAATATCTGTTGAGTAAAGCTTCTAACAGGTAGTGGAACCAGCCAGAGAGAGAGAAGTATGTTGCAGTCAGTAAAGCTGAAAGGAGTTGGAGATTTGAAGAGTGCTTTGACATCAGACATTGAGATGCAGCATTTGGAGTTTGCCAAACTGGTTTTCAGTCTTGCCTCGGTCCAGTATTTCCTAACTGTGCTTCCTTTTGGAATGGTCATGTATATCTTGTGCCACTGTATATTGGAAGTATGTGATCTGCTTCTGATTTTGATTTTATGGGGAATAACAGTTAAGAAATTGAATGAGTTTCAGAAGAGACTTTGAACTTTTAAACATGTTTCTGACTGTTATAGAGCATTGGGGGACTTTTGAAGTTGGACAAAATGCATTTTGCATTATGTTATGGCTACAAGCCTGTGGGGGTCGGGAGTGGAATGTGGTGATTTTAACAAAAATGGCCTCCATAGGGAGTGGCACAGTTAGGAGGTGTGGCCTTGTTAGAGTAGGTGTGGCTGTGTTGGAGGAGATGTCACTAGGGTGTGGGCTTTGAAGTCTCAGATGTTCAAGCCTTAGCCAGTGTAGCTTTCACTTCTCCTGCATGTTGACCTGATTCTCATCAACTTCACCAGGACATTGTCTGCTTGCTTGCTGCCATATTCCTGCTGTGATGATAATGGACAAAACCTCTGAACTGTAAGCCAGCCCCAGTTATTTATTTTTTTCCCTCATAATTGTTGCCGTGTTCATAGTGTCTCTTCACAGTAGTAGAAACCCTAAGCAAGACAAGGAGAATCTTCTCTCTTGTGGTTGTTCTGGAGTATTCCTCTCTCCATAGCTTGTTCTACCATTTTAACACCCAGTTAAGAAACTGAATAAGTCTCAAAGTATTCTGTTATTCATTCTTAGCAGACACAGATGACCCTGAATACCACAAATAACATTATCCAAGAGACCCATTCTTCTGTGATGTCAAGAGATTTTGCCCTTTCAACCAGGAAAGTATTTGTAGCTCACAACTATAAATATAGAAACACAACTGGAAATATGCAGGAATTTTGATTCTGATATTCAATATAAAAAAAAAATTCTCTTTCCCCTGACTAGTTCACCAGTCATAGAGATTGATAAATGGAATAGAGCTTGGTAAATGCTCTTGTCAGTTGATGTATTTCCTTGTAGGGTTTTTTTTTTTTTTGAGGCATGTATGACTTTACAAGGACTTTTCAGGAATGGAGGGAGATGTTGCTGTCATCTGTGGCAATCTCATGATGGGAGGGACTCACACTGCTGTCTTTATCACAGTTAGTGGGGAAAGGCTTCATCACTCCCTCATAGATATTGAGCAGACACTTGTTCCGATACCCTTCCTCTCAACCCTGAGGACCTTCAAGTCCTTACTTGTTATCTCAGCTTTTGAGTGTGTTCAAGTCTTCTCTTCATAAAAAAGAAGAGAAGAAAAGAAAAGAAAAGAAAAAAAGGAGAGCAAACAGACAGTCCTTAGAATTACACCTTCCTGGAAGAGTCTGTGCTGGCTAGTTTTATGTCAACAGACACAAGCTAAAGTCATTTGAGAGAAAGGAAACTCAACTAAAAAAAATGCCTCCATAGGATCAGGCTGTAGGCAAGCTGGTAGTGAATTTTCTTAACTAGAGCTTGATGGGAGGGCCCAGCCCATTTTGGATGCCTAGGCTGCTGGTCCTGGGTTCTATAAGAAAGCAGACTGAGCAAGCTATGAGGAGCAAGCTAATAAGCAGCACCCTCTATGTCCTTTGCATCAGCTCCTGTCTCCAGGTTCCTGCCCTGTTTGAGTTCCTGTCCTGACTTCTTTTAGTGCTGAACAGCAATATGGAAGTGTGAGCCAAATAAACTCTTCCTTCCAAAACTTGCTTTTTGTTCATTATGTTTCATTGCAGCAATAGAAAGCCTGACTAAGACAGAGCTTTCCATCCTTTCATGGACAAGTTTAAGGTTATTTTGAAGTAAAGGAGCAGGATCACGTCTGCATTTTTTTGCTGTAATAAATATATAAAAACATCATTTCACCATTTTGAGCACATGGTTCAGTGGCACTATGTGTGTCTTTGTATTATCATGTAACCATTACCAGCAGCTATTTTCAATTTTTAAAAAGTTTTCCAAACTCCAAACCCATATTTATTAAATTTATTAAATAGTAAGTCCTCCTTTCTCCCAGCACCTGGTAACTACCTTTTTTTTTTCTCATTCTTATGAACTTGATTACCCTCGATGGTTTGAATGCAAGTGTACTCATGAAGTAGTGATCTTCTGGGTCTGAACTATCTCAGCAGAATGTCATCAAGGGTCATCTGTGCTGTGGAACCAGTCAGGAGTTACTTCCTATTCCATAGTACATATATATATTTCACTTTGTTTGGGTTGGGATATGTTGGCTTCTGCCTTTGGCTGCTTTGATTAATGCTGAGATAAATGAAGATTGGTATAGCTGTCTGTTCGAGACCCCGTTTTCAATGGTCTGGAATGTAGGCCATACTTGGAATGGTTAGTTCAGCTAACCTGATGTTCATGTTTGCTTTTTACAGTAAACACATGCAGTTTTAAGTGTCAGACTGTTGGTGCGTGACTTACGGAACAGCAGCCCCTCCTCTGCCTCTCTCTACTCCACCCTGTCTTCAGAGGCAGTGCTTTAGACTCCCTAGCTACTTGCATTGCTTTCTAAATGATTATTTACTGATTTTTCATTTTATGTTTCAAATGCACTGCTTTCTCACTATGGAGTATACAGTCTTATCTGTCATTATAGTAGAGGGCTTGGCCTAAGCCCACAATAAATCCTCCTGTCCATGCTTGTAACAGCCCTGATCAAGAGATACAATTTATTTCTCTTCCATTGGACTTTTGGGGGGCTATGACTTGCTGTGGACAATAGGATATTCTGGCAATGACACTTCTAAAGCCAGATGGAGAGAACCTTCACCTTTGCTCTTGCCCTTGTCCTGAGGCTTTCTCATAGATAAGCACAGGTTTAGCCCTGGGAATGTGGTAGCCCACATGAAACACAGAAGGTGGATGTCCTTTAGGCCTGCTAGCTGCCAGTTAGCCAGTCCTCAATATGAGTGTGAAACCATTCTATACAGTTTCTCTTTACCAAGCCCCCCCAGGTGGTAGCAGCCATAACTGAAGGCCTATCTGAAGCTAGTCTAAATGGCTAAGCTGTGTGAAGGGAAGAATGTCTGCCATCTTTCAATGCACAGTTTGGGAGTGGTGTTCTACAGAAATAGATCTGTGATATGACATGCGATCACTCACGCGTGTTACAACCCTTGCACTTCTGTCATGCCTTTGATAGCATGCATATTCATTCTTTTCATAGTTAGTAACTATGTTGACACTAGTTGGATGCAGATCCCAGAGCTACAATATGTTTTCCCTACCTTGCTCCTTTTGCTTCTCCAGAAGTTCCTTTTGTCTCTTAACACATTTTATTTAGCTTTCTTCCAATCTTTTGCTAAGTCTTTCTACTTCCTTTATAACTCTGTAAAATGTCTCACAATCTATTCCTTCTCACTATGAGCCTGTCATACCATCTATCATTTTTGTTTTCTTCTGGAACCCTCTGTCTCAGAGCCTTTTTCTGTCCTGTCTTAACCTGAAATGGCGGCCCTATAGAACAGCTGCCAGTTATTACTCAGAGACTCACTCTTTTCTTGTATCCTGAGTCCTTTTTAATTCTCTTGCTCCAAGTCACCTGTTAAACACCTCCTATGTTTCCTTTTCATTTTCAGTAACTCTTGCTTTTTTTTTTTTTTTAACAGAAGCTTATCTTCCAGAAGTTTCCTGAGAAAGCAAACATGGGAAATATAATTTTAAAAAAAGGTTTGCATATAAGAAACTTGCTCCTCCTTTATGTTTTATATCATTTTTTTTGTTAGTGTACAAAGGAATGGGTCTCACTGTGACAGTTGCATACATATATCATTCTCTGTTGTTCATATTCACTTCTCTGCCCTCCCCTTCCCCTCATCCTCCTCAATAGTAACTAGCCCCTGTCTGCTTTCTAATATTTCATGTCCTCCCATTTATATTTATTTCTTCTTGTAACATACTCTCTACTTCCCTGTCATAGATGTCATGAAATATATAAACATACATAATTTTCATCCATATGTTATCTAGGAGAGCAAACGTGGCATTTGTTTCTTCTGAGTCCAGCTTTCTCTGTTTAGCAGCACGATCTCCAGTTTCATCCATGTTCCTGTAAAGTCCATTTATTTCTTTGCAAATGAATAACATCCATTGTGTATATGTCCCACATTTTCTTTACATACCCACATGTAATTGTCTGTTGGTTGGTTCTGTCTCTCAGATGTTATGAAGAGTATACAATGGACATGTGAGCATCTTTTTTGTGTGCTGACAGAGACCCTTGAGGGTGAATACTCAGAGGTAGTGTAACTGTGCCATGGAGGATTTCTATGTGTAGATTATTGAGTAATCTTCCATATTGGCCTCCCTGCTTTCCATCTCTACCCGCGATGTATGAGTAATTTTCTTCCCCATGTTACTACCAGTGTTTGCTGTCTTCTGTTCTCTTGGTGCTAGCAATTCTGACTTGGCTGAGAGAATTCCAAAATAGATTTAATTTGCTTTTTTCTTATGACTAGGAGGTTGAATAAATTTTCCAAATATTTTTTAGCCAGTCACATATTTTTCCTTCAAATATAGAAAGAGAGATATTTTTTCTCTAGTCAATTTCTTGGTGCATTTATCAAAGATGGTTTTAAACATTTTTAAGAATTTATTATCATACCCATCTCTCTGTCTGTAGGCATGCATGCCATGGCCTGTATGTGGAGATCAGAAGATAACATTGGGAAGCAAGTTCTCTGGTCTCACCACTATATGAGTTCTAGAGATCAAACCCAGGTTACCAGGTTGGCAACACAAGCCCCCATAGCCTTAGAGCCATCTCACAAGGACCTGGAGAATTTTAATTTCTTTTGTATGTAATGTTTACAGCTCCTCCTGATTAACCTGTACTGAACTGGACAAGTGTTTGATGTTTATCTTTAGCAGATTCTTCCCCCTACCCCTTTTTCTTATAATGGGAACTACCACTGGCCACACTTAGTTTTCCTCTTTGTAGAATATGCAGGCTCTCCCACTTTCCCTGGTTGTAGCCTTTAAGGTGGCCAATGTTCTAGCAGAGGTTGGGAAAGCAACTATAGTACTGTGATATGGACACGCCTTTGAACTTTGAAACTGACTAAACGTCAGTGGAGAGATGCACATGTGGAGGTTCCAAGTTTATGAACTCAACAGCAGTGAGTTTCGTACCTGGTAGTTGGGTCCAGAGGCTTATACACCTGTTGAGTTTAGGCTAAAGGCTATTGAATTATCAAACAATTCCCAATTGATGATTACTGTTTCCAGGCATCAGAGGTAGGTTTAACTTTCTCTCAACACTGTTGTTTGGGTCACATTCTCTTGATTCCTGTACTCTGGCTTGTCAGCTTCTGGCCTTTTTTATTTCTCTGGGCAGTTTCTCATCCTGGGGCTTTGCCAGGTTGAATTCTGGCTCTCTCAATACAGTGTTCCTGGTTTTCAGGCCCCTAGAGTAGCTCATTGTCAAACAGCAGGCTTCCTTTCAAGATGGTGCCTGGCATTTACCCTCAGGGCTGAGGAAGCATCTCTCTATTGCTGATCCTTGTCCTGCTGCAACAGTCTCTGCTCAGTGAGACTGCAGCCAGTTCTAACACTTGTGAAGCTATGGGCTTGTCCTGTGGGTAGCAATGCCAACTTCTTGTCACCAGGGTTTTCTTACAGATGAGGCTTCTGCCTCCAGGCACCCTGGTGGAGTTGTGCCTGGCTTGCCTTTCCACTTTTTTGTTGCTTTTCACTTTTCTGTTTCTCTCCAATTTTCAGCTGTCCTACCATCCATTTCCTGGATCTCTGAGGCTTTCTCTTCTTTCTTTGTAATGGAGTCTACTTTTTACTTCTTATTTTGACACTTGAGTTTGTCACACATAGGCCGGTCATCTTACCAGGACATCTACCTTTACTCTCCATCCATAGTTTGGCTGGGTATAAAATTACAAATTGGGCATAATTTCCTCAGAGTATATAGTCTTACCTGCCTGCCTTATAGTGAACAATGTTGCTGTTGAAAAATTTCTTGCTATTTTTTCCAATTCTTTAATATCTATCTTTTAAAAGGTTCTTTTCTTTATTTTCAGAATTCTTAAATCTCAGGTCATGATGTAAATTAAATTTTTGGTCATTGTAGTGGTTTGAATAAAAATGGTACCCATAGGTCCATGGGGAGTGGCACTATTTTTAAGTGTGGCCTTGTTGGAGTAGGAGTGCCGTTGTTGGAGGAAGTATATCTTATTCTCTTTCTGCTGCCTGCTAATGTAGATGTAGAACTCTCAGCTCCTTCTCCAGCATCATGTCTACCTACAGGCTACATGCTTCCTGCCATCATGATAATGGACTAAATCTCTGGAACTGTAAGTCAGATCCTGCTGCCTTCTTGATTTATCCATTTGATAGTCTTCACATTCTTTAAATTCCTGTCTAGGACCAAATTAATCTTTAACAAAATTGCATTTTCTCTGAATGATTAGAGCTACCATCTGTTAAGAGAATCCAACTGTCATCAACAACATTCTTAGGTATTCAGAAATCTAAGTCTTGTTTATTCTGACATTATTGACAATGGCTGTTACATATTGTTATTTTTATAATATTATTATTATGTATAATAATATTATTATTACTTCTTTTCTGACTTAGGACACTACAATATCTTTCCTGCATTTTGTCACTGTCTTCACTACTTGTATTTCCTATTTCAGGTGAATCTCACTGCTTCTACTGCAATCAATCCTGAGAAAAACACAAGTGTGATTCTCTGTGACATCTCCTCTCTAGACTCTAAGCTTAAACTTTTATAACTTCTATTAAACATTTTCCCTCTGACCCTAGGTATTACGCAGTTCTCTTGCTCATCTTCCACTTCATGTTCCAAGTGACTTGATGGTTGATTAGTAGTTGTTACATATCAGATTCACAAAAAATATTGCAAAAATGTCTATTTATATTGATAGGCAGAGCATGGACCAGCATTTGTTCTGTGGCTAACTTCTGTTCTTTCTTTTGGAATATTTTTTCTTACATAGAGGTGGAAGTTATCATCCCCACTTTTCTACTCATATGTCTTAATTACATTCTACTAATTTAAGACCCAGATTTCCTTGAACATCATATTGGATTTCAAACGTTATCTTACAAGCTTCTCCGAGTCCTAACACTTTCAGTATTTAAACCACATACCATAGGTTGCCTCATGTATTTGGAAATGGCAAAAAGGTACTTTGTCACACCTCATGTTCTGGGATTTGGAAAGTTTGGGAGTTACAAAGTGTAAAATTAAGCTAATCCTTTTGAAGATTGCCTTGGTGCTGATTGTATTTTGACGCTAATCCTGCCCCTGACAAGGAGCATATCACATACTCAGGTGATTTCATGTGACCCTGCTTCCCATTTTAACTGGTCAAATAAAGGCTAGAGCCTGTGATTGGACAGTAGAAGAAAAAGGTGGGGTAAGAAGTTTAAAAGAGGGGAGGGAAGAAGATGGAGGAAGAGGAGGTGGAAGATGGAGAAGAACCACATATCCTGGAGGAGTCACAGTAGCAAGGGATCTCATAGCTGCGAATAGAGTAGTGCCCAATCTAGGCACGTAGCTTATAAATATTACAACTGAGTTGTGTGTTCTTTATATGAGCATATTGGGGTTAGAGATTTACCAGTACAAATCTGGCTGATATTAAATATTAAGATTGTCTGGTGTTTTCCATTTGTTATGATTTAGGTGGGCAAGAGAGAGGGTAAAACTGAAGAGTGGTCATTGGTGGGGGTGGTCGGAGTAGCCAACCACCGGGATGGTCAGTTTGAGGAGTGCAAGCGGTAGTTCCAGGAGTTCTTAGGAACAAACAGAGACCAGAGGAACTTGACCAAGCTACCGTGGGGGCTGACTAGCTGGTGGGCTGCTGCTAGCCCCAGAGCCTAGCAGGAATTAGCATGGAGCTTTAAAATTACATGCAGCATAATCCCTCTGTTTGGTGAGACTTCCTGATCCTGAAGTCAGCCATGTCCATAGACTGATGTTTTTCAGGCCAAGCTCTATTGATTGTCTTTGTCTCCACTTTCGAATGTCTAGATTCTTATCTAGGGTGTATGGTGACACTACTGGACATTGTCTGGGGAGTACAGACCTGACTTTTCCTACTCTACCTGTGGACAGTGACCTCTTTAGACAGAGCCCAAATCTGCTTCTGTTCTATGTGGGTGAAGGACATTTGTGATTTCTAATTCTTTCTTCTTATGTTATAAAGCTGCATGTTCTACACCTTACACTGGAACACTGGGCTTATTCTTGTTTAAATACATCTGTTTAGTTTGTAACCATCATGTATTCTGTTGAGAATACCAATTTTGTCTATTCAGTGAATTCTCCAGTCCTCTTAGATTTGTGACATTGAAATAAAGTTAGTTTGAATTATCAGCCTGTACCCAGTGTGGCTGGAATTTGAAGAATTCTAGCATTTTTTAGAATTGAATTCTTTCTTTAGGCTGTTTTGCCTCTGATGGTATGTCCCTGTGAATCTGCTTATATGTTTAAATTTCACCTAGTGATATGGATCACAGAAAAAAATTGGGGTCAGAAAAGTACCTTCTGAGCCACCACATAATTAGGTAATATTATTTCTCTAAGAAATAATACTTTGTTCAACTTAGAATAGAAGCCACAGTCCTATTCATATACCTACTCTAATATTTGCCCTCTGTTTCTCTATCATGTAAACATTTGAAGTTGACATTAGAAACCAGACAACTCTTAACAGATTCGCTTTGTTTATCTGAACAGTTTAAAAGTCTGTGACGTCTTTGCAGGGGCACCGGTCATGGTTCACACTTGCTATGGAAATGTTCTCAGAGGCTTGGACCTTGCTTTGTACTTGCTGTGGTTTGGACATGGTTTGTATTGTCTGCAAGGCATCATATACTGAACTTCAATCCTTTTTGTGAGGTAGAAAGAGGGTGGGCACTTAGTCTGCCTGTAGTGTTCAAAGATAGGAACTTTGTAAAGTGCTTAGCTTTGGATCATAGGATGGGATTTTTTATTTTTTAATTTTTTATTTTAATCCTCATGGTTTTAGAGGGAGAGAGACCAGATAGATATACTACTAGTATAGAGTCCCTGGCTCCTATCATTGCCACGCTACTCTCATCACTGCTATGAGTCTCTGCCAGCAAGACAACCTTTACCATAGTCTCTCAACCTCCCAAAGCATGAGCTCAAGCTTCATTTTTTTTTTTTTTGATGGCCTCTCTCAAGCTTTTCATCATTGTAACATGAAACAGACTCTTCTCTCAGGCTATCCTTTCACGCCACAAACTTCCTTGGTGAACATTTTCTGTTTTGTATGTGAGCCTTCCCTACTACTAGCTCTGTCTCTAGGATGTCTCTCCCTCTTCCATTCTCTATGGACTAAAGTTCCTCCAGATTTTTTTTCTTTAACTCAGTTTAAATGTCACATCCTCTCTTCAGATTCAGTTGAGTCTCAGTTTGCATTCACCTTGGATTCTTAGGATACTCATTCTGTTACCAGCCAAACAATATTGTGATATGGGTTATAAACTCGCTGAGAGAAGGAATCCAAGTTTTGTTGTCATATGAAAGTTTTCCCTCATTCTTCTTTTAAAGTTCCAGGTCATATTGATTTAGTTGAGTTGACATTTCAGAAAATTCAGAGAAAGGAAAAGGAAGCAGATATCAGGAAGCAGGGCAAAACATTATAATTTTTCTTTTCAAACACACACACACACACACACACACACACATACACACAGTACACAGGAATACATACACATGCACACACATGCTCATGAACACATGTGCACACACACACTCACACATACATGCACACTAACCCATTCACATACGCTCTGAATACATACACACACATACACACATACAAGTCTACTTTTTGAAATCTTTAGAGGAACACTTCTCAGAGCTGCTTCACTTTCTTACAAAACAATTCTGTGTCTAATTGGAGGATCTGTCATGTTAAGAACTTCCATTGTCCCTCTGTAGAATCATCAGATAGGGAAGGGCTGTATGGCATAGGGCATTTTAGATGGCCCCTTGAGAGAGCCTGACCCCTGTCTGGGCAAAGGTCAAGCTGGGAAATTATACTTTTACAGAGCACATTTTGGTATATTTTTTCAGCCTCCACACAGGGTGCACAATTAGATTTTTCATACTTCCTACTTTTTGAGTCCTCTCTGCCCCAGGTATGATGTCCTTGGATATTTTAGAAGTTATGTATTTATTTATTTATTTATTTATTTATTTATTTATTTATTTATTTATTTTTAAATCCAAGCTTAGTTAAATCACCTCCAATCACTGGTTTCAAGGAGACAATACTTCTTTTGCTATACTCGTCCTTCTCACTAACTGCTACATCAATACTAAAAGATTAACTTTGACACATTATTTTAAGAGTCTAGTTTATAATTTGCTTAGGCAATTCACCTTTCTTTTCCCAGTCCCAGCATAAGCAGTGGATCCCTCCATTTCATCTGGATACATGTCTACTGTTCATTAAGGCCATAGCATAAAGCCCAATGATCTGTGTGACTGAGTGCCATACATGCTTCCAATGACTTGTGTCTTTTAACCTTGCTCTAGACTCATTGTAGTGAGAATCAACATTCACTTAAAAAGGGATCTGCTCATTGTCTCTGTTCCTGCCTTGGAGGGAATATTGTTGCTGTTGCTGGTGGTCTACTCTGTCCACACATGACCTGATAGTTCACGCTAATGAGATGACACAAGATGGGGGTCTGTCAGTTCAGAAAGACAGGCATGTGGTTGGATAGTTTGAGCTGTGTGATTTCCTGATGCAGTCATTTTAGTTTAATGAATCTTCCAAAATTCTGAATGCTGAAAGTTGGGCCATCATCCCTGTTCACAGAAGTCCACTGAGTTTATACATTGATGCTGGGTGGCTAGGGTATTGAGTTTGTGGAGATCAGAGTTTTACACACAGAACCCTGCCAGACTATGCCCTCTGCTTTCTCCATCCAACTCTAATTAGGGTCCTGTTAGCACGATAGTGGTCATAAGAGTTTTCCAGGGTTCTAAGGCATGCTTGAGATTCTGTGGAATTCAAGGATGATGGCGAATATTGCTGTTTTTATAACCAGGTGTTTTACTTGATGGTGATCTTAGAGACCTTCATGCTTCAACTGGTGTCTGGGGTGACATAGGTTGAAAGAAGCAAAAATTTCCTAGTGGGAAGTGTAGGTTAGCTTTGACCCTATGGTGGTTTGAATGAAAATAGCCCAATTGGCTCATATATTTGAATACTTAGTTCCCAGTTAGTGGATTGTCTGGGAAGGATTAGGAGGTGTGGCCTTGTTGACGTAGGTGTGGCCTTGTTGGAAGAAGTGGGTGAATGGGGGTGGGCTTTGAAATTTCAAAAGCCTATACCAAGACCAGTCTTGATCTTCTTCTCTCTGCCCGCAACTTGCATACCAGATGTGAACTTTCAGCTACTGTTATAGTGCCATGTCTACCTGCATGCCACCACCTTCCTTACCATGATGATCATCGACCAACCTTCTGAAACTGTAAGCAAGCTCTCAGTTAAATGATTCCTTCTATCAGTTGACTTGGTCATAGTTTTGCTTCAAAGCAATTGAATAGTAACTAAAACAGACCCTATATTAAAACTTGATGGGCATATGTTGGTCATGTGTTTACTTAGCATATGAAGTCCTGGCTTTGATCCCTAGCACCACATAAAACAAGGCATGGTGGTATAAGACTGTAATCCTAGCCATTGGGAGGTTGAAGCAGGAGAATCAGAAATTTAAGGTCATCTTCACTACAGAGCAAGTTCAAGGCCAGTTTGAGCACCATGAGGGACCCCACCATATATATCTCAAAGCCAGGATCAAATATACATAATCTGTGTGTCCAACATCTGTGGCTGTGGCTAAGATGTAGAGGACTTGCCTAGCATAGCACAGTCAAGGCCTTAGTTTGAATCTCAGCATTGAAAAAAAAAATGAAAGGAAAAAAAAACATTATGTCAGATAATGAAACCCAGATGATCAAAATATTTGTTTTAAAAACCTCACTTTTCCTAAATAAAGTAACATAAGGAGAAAAGAGTACCCATAGGCCATTCATTTGATAAGAATATTGGCATTTCCTTTGACCTAACATCAAGCACAGAAGTGTAATTTCAGACTTCATTTGATTTAGAGACCTGAGAAGCTGCTGTGTGGACATTGCTTTCCAGGCTGAGTGCCTGACAGCATTTATGCTATATTCTGATGATGTCTCCATACTGTTGAAGGGGATGTTCTGCTCCTTTGAGCTGTGTTCTGATGATGAGTCACACTGTTGAAGGGGGTGTCCTACTCCTTTGAGCTGGCTTTGAAAAGACTGCATATTGGGACTGCATGATGGTGCGCTTTATTCCAGAATTCAGTAGGCAGAGGCAGACAGGTCTCTGAGGTTGAGGCATTCTGGTCTACAGAGTGAGTTCCAGGATGGCCAGGCCTACACAGAGAAACCCTATATTAAAAACAATAAATAAAAAAAGATAGGTAAATAAATAAATTTTAAAAAGAAAAGACTGTTAATAAGTTAATAAATGGTTCTCAAGCCACCATGACTGTCAGTAGCAGGATTTTGAAGGGATTTGTGACTTCCTCAGTCTCAAGCTGTGCACAGACAGCAGGATCCTATGGTTTTGGATGGCACTTCCTGTTTGTAGAATCACAAAAAGGTCTTTGTCTCTCACACAGTTCTGAGTGCATGGACTACAGGCATGTACCCAGCTTATGACTCCAACTCTTAAAGTTTTCTGGAGTCGGTGACACATCCACCTTTTCTTTAAGGTTTAGCTTTTTCTGGTCATTTGTCACAGGCCATCTACCTCCCACTTCCCACAATTTAATCATGGCCATTATTTTAATAGGACTTAAGGAGAAGCAAAGAGAAATGTACTTCTTAGTCTGTCATGTTTAAATAGAAGGCCTATCAGTTATATTTCAATTGTAGTATTCCTATCAGTTTCTGCTGTTCATGTGAGTCCCCTGAACTGTTAAGGGACTGGGGAACCTAGGATGGTCAGAGGTAAGGGATGGATGTGCTTGTGTGCATGCTTCTGTTTTTCTACTTCTTATGTGTTTTTGTAGATGAGATTTTATACCGTAGTCTAAGCTGATGCAGAACTCCCTATGTAGCCTGGGCTGACCTCTAACTTAGGCAGCTATCCTCCTGCCTCAGCCTTTTCAATGTCTCTGTGTTTACATGAGGTTCTACTATAAATTCAGGGATGGATGTGTATGTGTGTGTGTGTCTGTGTGTGTGTATGTGTACATTTGCATGTATATGTGTGTGTGTTTTGGAAGTATGGCAACTCTGCATTTGAGGAAAGATGAGAGGCAGGTAGGTATCTCTGACCTTTCTTTCAGTCTTCTGAGTCAGGTCATGATGTCTCTGCCCTTCTTCTGTACTTCATGAGACCCTAATAGGAGAGGTGCCTATCTTATAGCAAAGGAATCTTTATCTTTGATCTATGGCAGAGAAGACTCTGAACAAACAAGTCTGGCTAAGGCCTTTCTGGGTATAACTGTTGAATCATGCCTGCCTTCAGTCATGTCTCTCTACAACTTTCCATGACCTCATCAAGCTTGGTACAGCAATTCACCAGGCTTTCATTTCTGAAGCTTCCAGTCATAGGAACATCTATTACATAAGTTGGTGTAAGTTTCTCTTTTATTACAACGGCTCAACGATTAACATAGAAATGGATCTCCATCCATTTTGATGCTCTGCCTTGATGGAACCTTCCTTCTTTAGCTTGAGTTCATTGTGGTACAACATTAAAACAGGGAACAGAACTGATAATGGGCAAAGGTGAGAGATCCAACTTTGTGGAACATTGTTAGTGTTTTTTAAGCTCTGTGATTGCAAATGTTCATTGTGTTCTTACCTTCTACACAGTGCTCTCTGTTGCTGACAATTTCTTGCATGGATTCTAAAAACATAGGCTGCCTTCTATTCATTACAAGGCACTATGTCACTCAATTTCTCTAGCACCCTTTAATGGAGGTCTATGTGATAGACAGAGGAACCAAAATCTTATAGTTTATAAATATGAGAGTTTAGAGAGATAATGGTAAAGAGAATGCAGGTTGTACCACATCCCTATATAATCAATACTATGTTAGCAACATTTAAGTACACATAGGAAGTAATGCAATTGCCACGGATTGTATTAACTGTAAGGGAAATAATGAGCAGTGAAGCTTAGCAGCTTGACAAAGGTCACGTGAATAAAATCATCTTTTAAATATCAGTCAGGATTTTTGCTTCTTACTGATTTTTTTCCCTCTGTTCAGTCATTTTTCAAAGATGTCACAGCACCTTATAAAGTAGGCAAGGTAAGCTATATAATTCCCATTTTGCAAATATGCAAACCGATATGAAGAATGTGGAGGTTTAAATGAGAATGGCCCCCTTGTAGTCATGTTTGAACACCTAGTTCCCAGTTAATGAAACTGTTTGGGAAAGATTAGGAGGTATGGCCTTGCTTCATGAGGTGTGTACCTTGGGATGGGCTTAGAGGATTCAAAATGCCCAGTCTCTCACTTGTGCATTAAGATGTGAGCTTTCAGTTGTGCCTTTCATCTGTCATCATAGACTTTAATCCCTGGAAACTATAACCCAATTATATGGTTTTTAAAATAAGTTGCCTTGGTCATGGTGTTTTATCACAGCAATAGAAACATAACCAAGACAAAGGACTAATTTCAAAGACATCCCCAGTAAAATGTTATTTTAAGATAGACCTGAATGCTTACTTCAATTTTTTAGTAGTTTTATTCTATAAAACAGATAAATTGTTCTTATGACAGAAAGAGAAAAAAAATCACCATTTATTGAGTTTCCACTGTATGTCAGCCAGCCAGATACTATTCTAGAACATCAAGTGGTTTTCTCTATTTTCTGGTCCTGACCATGGTTGCTGTTCTTATATCTTCATTGTTCCTGCAGCTCAGAGAAGCCATAGAATGTTTATATTGTCAGGTTATCAATCAATGTATTTGTGATGTCTAGTTGTAATTATTACCTTGGAAGGACATAGAATCATCTTGGAAGACAGTGTCAGTGAGAGCTTATGTAGAGCAGGCTCACCTGTGGTCGTGTCTGACGGGAATTGTCTTTATTGTTAACTGATGTGGAGAAATCCCGCCTATTGTAGACAGCATCATTCCCTAGGTGGGATCGCTGGATATGTGTAGAGAAGGTACTGAACACAAGTAGCCATGCGTGAATTTCTTCTCTCTGCTTTGATAGTGGGTATGATGTGATGAGCTTTTTAAAGTCCCTGCCACCTTGCTTTCCTGACAAACATGGACTGTAGCTTGAAAGTGTGAGGCGAATAGCTTCCTTCTGCTTTCACTGACTTTTGTCAGGTTATTTTATCATAGTAACAGAAATGAAACTAGAACACTGTCCATTTCACGTAATATGTGACAAATCTGATCTTTAGCTCCAAGAGTGTATTGTTTTAGATCCCACAGGAATGTGTGTGGAGGACATTTTCCTCAGTGCCTGTACCTTGTCATTGAAATATCATTGGCTTCTTAGAACTGAAATCAAAGATAAGTTTCTCAGCAACCATCTCAGAGTCTTCTTGTTACAGAGCAGGATCGTATCTCTGTTCTGGAAGAACAGTATGCTTGAGGAGATGTTTCTTTTGTGGCTACTTAACTAAAGGCTCTTCTCTTCTCTTCTCTTCTCTTCTCTTCTCTTCTCTTCTCTTCTCTTCTCTTCTCTTCTCTTCTCCTCTTCTCTTCTCTCCCCTTCTCTTCTCTTCCTTTCTCTTCTCTTCTTTTCTTTTCTTTTTTTGCTCTGAGAACATACACAATCTCATTAATTTTTCTGCCCCTATTCTCTGCATTAAAATAGCCAAGCTAGGAAAGTCACAACTAAAAAAGAACTTCATTTCTCTGCTAAAATTTCTGCTTCAGAGTACATTCTGTTGTTTTGGGTTTACTCAAAAATATTATAAATAAAAGATTTAAATAGAAAACATATTTGGTATGGAAATCCAATAGTTAGAAGGCCCACAAAACTTGCCATATGTTTGTGAGAAAATTCACAATTCAGGTGGGTAAGTATTTTCTGCTTTCTAGAGGTCAATATGAGCTACTTTGAGCCATGATAAATAAATAAATAAATAAATAAATAAATAAATAAATAAATAAATAAAATACTCTGTTGAGTCTGTCTTGGGAAAGAAAGTATAGGAGCTGTGACTTCATAGTCAGGAAATGAAACAAAAGCCTCCACTAAATACAAAGATGCTCTATCATGCTTTTCCCCTGCCTCATGCTTCTTCTTTTTTAAAAAAAGGTTTATCTCTTTATTTATTTAATGTATATAAGTACACTGTAGCTGTATTGATGGTTGTGAGCCATGATGTGGTTGCTGGATTTGAACTCAGGACCTTCGGAAGAGCAGTCAGTGCTCTTAACTGCTGAGCTATCTCTCCAGCCTGTTATCTTCTTTTAATATAAACACAATATCTCTCTCTCTCTCTCTCTCTCTCTCTCTCTCTCTCACACACACACACACACACACACACACACACGCACACGCACACGCACACGCACATGCACATGCACACACACACACACACACCCCTTGTATCTATCTATCCATCCATCATGTATCTATACTTGCTTATGATGGTAACTCCCTCATCCCCAAGGAGTTCAAACTGTGTTTCTAGAGGATGCCCTGAGAAGTTTAATTACTGGATCTGGATTTTAGAGTATATTAATTGCAAGGCTGTTTTAGAAGCACAGACAAGCTTCTGTCATAACTGACATGAATGAGCCAGTGTTCTTGTTCAAGTGCAGCTTGTACACAGCACACAGCCTTGCCAGAGAAGGACCTCTGAGATGGCAGTGAGCATTACTTCTACCCACTTTCTTCTTCATTAAACCACCCAAGCACATTGCTCAGTTATTGTATTATAGACATTTTCCAGTGCACGCCATTGTCTTGTTTCTTTTATCTTATCTTATCTTGTCTTGTTTTATCTTACCTCAGATTTCTATCTATCTATCTATCTATCTATCTATCTATCTATCTATCTATCTATCTATCTATCTATCTATCTATCCGTTTGTCTGTCTGTCTGTCTGTCTGTCTGTCTGTCTATCTATCTATCTATCTATCTATCTATCTATCTATCTATCTAGTTTATCACAATTTCTGAATACATACCTAAATGGATCCTCAAAGTTTTAGAGTGTTGGAGCTGTGGACATGTAATATCATGCCGGGTCAGTTCTGTTCCTTCTGCTAAAAATTCTAAACCAAAACAATCATATAGTTGCATAGTGGTGGTGGTGGGGGATGGTTCTGAATTTGTCTAAGAATACTTTTACTTCAGAACACACCAGGCACATTTTTACATTAGAAACATTCATTGAAACCCTGCCCAAGAACTGGAGCCATGCTGTGAGAAAGAGAAAAAACATGCCACCATCACCTGCATCAGATGGTCAGGCTGTCAGAGGGGCAAATGAAGAGCAAGCCAAAATGACTTGTGTGTCTTCAGTGGTGCTGGGTGGAGGTGGTGTTGGGCTGCTATTGTTGCTTGGGCAGTAGAGAAAGGATAGAATGCAAGAGACTGAAATAAATGAAAGAAGGCCCAGGGAACAGGTGTGGTTTAAGTTGCTCTGAGATCAGCTCTACTTGCAAAGAAAGGAAGGAGACAAGTATTTTAGATTGAACACTTTTAACACCAGCTTGAATTGTGAGGTGCTAAATCAGACACTGATCTTTCTCAATCAAATAGAGTCATTTTTGAGAGAAAACAAGACAAATCTCTCTGTGTCTCTCTGTCTCTGTCTGTCTGTCTGTCTGTTTTTTTTTTTCCTCTCTCTCTGTCTCTTTCTTTCTCTCTGAAGATAGGGTCTTACTATGTAGACTTGGCTGTCCTGGAATTCATTAGGTAAATCAAGGTGACTTCAAACTTCCAGAGATCTTCCTGCCTCATGCCTACCAAGTACAGGGATAGAAGGCCTTCATGACTGAGCTCAGATTGAAGACAAATCTTCAAAACACACCCTCGTTCTTCCATACCACTGAGTTACCCTACACCTTGTTAGCCATGGTTACTCTTGACTAACAGCTCTGTGGAGCTTATTTCATTTATACTGCATGTGGCAGGGTCAGAGTTACACTTTCTCAGAAAAACACCAACATGTTAAAGAAGAAGCATCATTGACTGTTACAGAGCATGTATGTGTTGATAAAGAAGAAAATGTGGAGGCCTTAACCCTTGGCATGAAAGCTAGATAGCTAGGTCAGCATTTCATTGGCACTCATTTTCCTCCTTGTGGAATCTTATGTTGTATTTAAAAATTATGCCAGGAGGGTTTTATTGATGTTACAGGGATGCTTACTTATCTCTTTATTGGGGAGTAAATTAGATGGTTATAAAGTTAAATAAAACTCAGAAAGTTCTGACTGCCTTTTCTTAAAAACCTTTATCAAAACAAATAGCCTTGAAGTGAACATAAAAACTTCAATGACATTGGCTCTAATGAAACACCACGGGGCCTAATGAAGCTGAAGTGCTGTGGGCACTGGGAAAGCAGGGCTGCCTTTATCTCTTTGGAATGTTCATGTCCTTGCCTGTCTCCTTATCACAGTGTAGTGACGTCATTCAGAGAAAGATTGCTAATAACAAACAAAAATGATACAGCCTCCAGTTAACTGACAGTGCAGAGCACCCAGAGATGTTAGATGAGATCAGTTGTCTGGGACGGAAGATGCTGGGTGGAAAGAGCACTGTGGCTGTGTCTGCTTGGGCATAGCGCATGCTTGCTGATATTGGGGGAAAAGGCTTTCAATAGTTCCTTATTTCTACAAATAATTCTTCATGCTTCCAGTCATGTAGAACAGGGGCTCTCAGTTATTTTTGGTTCCTTCTCTTCTCCATCTGTATCCCAGACTACTGCCATTTACAGGTACTACATTTGAGCCATTTTTCTAGAAGTACTTCTGGAATCTAGTTCTATTTACTCCCTGGGCACATCCACCAGCTTAACTTGTTTTCTTGGTTTCATCCCTGGATTTGGGTTCTTTGTGGCTTCAGGCTCACTAACCTTATCTCTTGCACCAAGGAGTGAGCTCAATCATCTTAAAGCCCAGGATGCTGTGTGAGACCCTTGAACATAGTACGCAGGGTAATGTTGGTTAGTTAACTCTCTTCTCCAGCCCCTGTTTTCCCAGATCAGTCACTTGACGCTGCCTATATGGATATGTGGCCACTACTGCTATTTAAATATGTTTTGTTCATTTCCTCAACATGTTATTTACTGGCCCCCTCTTTATAATTTTTTTCTCATTGCTTATGCAGTTGTTTGTAAGGGAGGGACTGTTCACCTTTCCAGTCATCTACTAAACACCTGGTGACAGCCATGAAACTTCATCCTGCTAAATGCAAGTCCACAGGCTTCATTGATCCCCAGATCTCCACTCACGGATTTGATAACATAGCACTGAACTTCAGCTAAGAATTGTTGCTCAAGAACAAGCCAGAAACCCTTAAATCTTCATGGACTTTCCTGACCTGGTCTACCTGATCTTGGCAATTCCACCATTGCTTCTCATTTCCTCAGGCTATCATTGCTCAGTTCACCTGTCTGTTACTGAAGATCAGTGCTTAGTATTTGCTTTCTGTGCACATTCTGTGTTCCTCCCAATAACTAAGCTCCTCCCAAAGGTCCAAGCTACTTTCTACCTCTCAGGGTTGTCTATGACTTAGTGCAAGTTGCTTTGATTAGTTGAAGAATAGAATCTACACAGGAATCCAATGACTTCTTTCTTCATCCACTTTAGAACCTGGAGAACCCATTCTGGAGAGGCCTGTGAAGCACAAGATCTTGGTAAAACTGTGAAGGCAGTGGGACATGTCCATCTTCCTTTATCTCTTTTTAAGTCTCCTCAAATTTTGTACATCACCATTTCTGTCTCAGAGTGCATCTGTATTTTGAAAAAACTACATTTTTTTTTTTTACTTTAGATTAAATAATAATACCTCTATTCTTTCTTTGGAGATTATTTATAATTAATTCTTATTTCTCATTATAACAGGAAAGATTAAGTCTTCTAGTAAAGAAAATCAAGGTATCTGATGACAAGGATGACACATTCTTAAGTTTAGATTGTTCAGCTTAACAAACACACGTGCACACACACACAAACATATGCACATACACATGCACACATACAGACACAGAAACACACACATAAAGACACACACTTGGAACTGGTTTCTGAATAGTGAATTTACCATCTTAATATTAGTTAAAGAAACCTGATTTTATTAAATTTACCAAATATCCTAAGCCACAGTCTCCTCTATGTTCCTATCAGGTTTTCTGATAGAGAAGGAATATAAGGAGGAATGACGAGGGCTGTGGAGCTCTATATGTGATGCACTGTAGGGTCAAGGTTAAGATTACGAGGTCAAATAGAAATTACAGCTGCAAAAGGCTGTTCAAGCAAAGGTGTTCTGTATATTATAGGCAGACAGGAACAGTGCTCCTCAAGGGAATGTGGCTGACAGAGCCTTTGGACAAACTGGTACTTTTTGCTTACACCATGGCCTTTATGGATCTGCATAAAATGGTGATGTATTTCACCCCAGCAGGCAAACAAGAAGCAACGTTGCTAGAGGAAACCATGCTCATGTTATATGTGTGCAGTAAAGTCTTACCATCAAAACACACAGCACCACTTACAAAATGATACAAAAACGTGTTAGTGGGAAGGAAGGAAGGCTGACTTCTCCAGCCTTCTGTATTCCTCTCAGAATCCTGGCCTCAAGTAGGAGAGTAAAGGTAAAGTCAATGCCATGACCAACTTGTGGGGAGAAATGGCCCCTTTACAATTTATGTACCACTTCGTAAGCCTTCTAGCTTTGATTCTAAGTAAAAATGACTATGCCTGGCCTCATTTTCACTGGATAGAACACGATTAATTAGGTATAGAAGAATAAAATATCTATCACTATAAATTTGATCTTTTATTTTAAGAGATAAAACTATTTGTTTGTGTATGTGATATGCACTCACATATGTTGTTTGGTGACAACTTTGCTTCCTGTCTTACATATTAAGACAAGTTCTCTCACTTGAGCCCAGTGCTCGCCAATTTGGCTAGTGTCACTAGTTAGCTTGCTTTGGGGATCCCCCGAGTGTCCACTGATCATATATTGGAATTATAAGTGGGCTGTTATGCCTGTCTAGTATTCATCTAGATGCTAGTCATCTAAATGCTGGTTCTCTATATTTTCTTGGCCTAGTGAACCATCTCCAAGCTCCCTAGGAACTGATTCTTATTTTACAGCTGGGAACATTGCCTCTATGTAGTCTTGGAGTCACTAGTTCCTCCCATCACTGTTTTGGAATCTGGACTAAGTGCTCCTATGGTTAAACTCCTGGTGATGCAGTAGGTTTCCTCTGTCTTGGAGTTGGATTTGCCAGAACATCAAGCAAGCTGAAGTAACTAGAATACGAATGAAATACTGGATAAAGGAAACAACCATTAACCATCTCACAATATACAGCTTGGTGCAATCACCAAGCTATTCAGGTGAATGGGAAGCAGTTGGGTCTTGTGACACAAGTACCAAGGTCATGTGTGAAAATGTCTGGGTGACCAACAGCCCTTAAAACCGGGTGGGAAATACGGTCCTTTTGTTTTGCTAATGGCACCACTGCTGTGAAATTCCTATCACTAAGCTGCCTTGCTTTTGTTCAGCCATGGGGGGGGGGGCAAGTGTTCATTAATTCATTAAATAAATAATAATAAAGTGATCTAGTTTTCAACTTACAGGAAACCTAATAGATTTCTAAATGTTCTCTTTTACCTAAGTTATCATTTAAATTTAGAAAGTAGATTTCTGTTGCTTGAAACGAAGCTAAGCCAGCTTCCTAGGTGCCCCTCTGATACTCGATCTAAGCAGCTATCTTAAGAGTGTGACCTGCTGGAGAGGCTTGGAGACCCAAGTCAATCCCATATAAAAACCATGTGTTGTGACATGTCCATGTAAGCCTGTAAGCCTGAAGCTTCCTGTCTACAGGGTCAAGTTCAGGGAGAGATTCACACAGCAAAAGTGGATGGTGCTTGAAGGAGATATATAAAGTTGGTTTCTTGTTTCCACTTGCACATACACTATTTGCATGGGTATTTGCATGTGCACACACTCAAGTCAACACACACACACACATACACACACACACACACACACACGCACACCTACACACAGCCCACAAACAGCCACATTTACTCCCGAACACAAAAGTGTAAAAACACAAGAATGTTTTTCCCGTGAAAGCTCAGTAGCTTTGGATCACAAGCTTTGGATCACTTGGTTTGGGCTAATGTGTTAGCTCTGCTGACTATGGAGATCTGTCTGGCAGACTAAGATCTGAAGGAGTGGAGGAAGGCTATTCTCACCGAGAGTGCCATGGCCTACTAAGCCATGTGAAATGGGATGTAACCCCTGCTTTGACTGTAATTGATGTGGCTCCTACTAAAGCTGCTGGGACCTAGTTACAGTTGGAAGTAACCAGAAGCATTCTACTGCACTAGCATTGGCTCTTCCATAAATCAAATGAGTTTCCTCATGTGCTCCAAGATTTCCTGTCTTAAATTGGGAACGGTCATTGAAAGCAGGCAGAAAAGATTCCAGAAGGCAAGACCATTGCCAGGCACAACAGGGCCAATAGGTTAGTCAATGGAGCTGCAGTTTGAGGAGTGGAGACATCAGACACCTTCATTCCCGTCTCTCATGTTATAACATGCTGTAACATGTGCCCTCTGACCCAGAGGGCAGAAGCCAATGGCTGCTCAATTCATCCTTCTTCCCCTCAGCCATGCCCTGCCACCCTCTCAGAAGAAGAGGAAAGAGCTTCCTGTCACATCCTACACTGGAGTATTTAGGGGCGATTTTTGGAATGATTGTTTTATGTGTAAAACAGTATTATCGATGAGGCTGGCATCCTGTCTAATAGGCCCTGCTGAGCTTTCTTTTGGTTTTCACCTGGCTTAAGCCAGCCTCAAGGAGCAGGACCGCCATGCAAGGACTAATTTTGCATGAACAGGCTGAATTAGGTGAGGCTTTTTTGCTCTCTGGTTTTCAGTGATAGACTAGATAACCTCCCCCCCCCCCGACACTTTTTAAACTATCTTTTCACTATTAAATATACTTCAGTATATAAATGGTTTATTTGCAGGAGTTTCCTTCCACTGCCATTAGGCTCAGTTTTCCCTGTGTTTCTTCTTTATTTAGGGCCCCAAGGGCACAGAACAAATATTCACCCTGAATGTAATGTTTTTAGAATCCCTAGCTCCAAAGAAACATGGCTAGCCTGGATAGAGAGGCTTTATTAGCCATTAATTCTGTGCAGAATCTGCAGCCTCATTTGCTGAGGCAGGAGGCTGGCTTCACAGGCAGGAGCACAAAGGTCCTCCTGCCAGGTGCACAGTGTTCAGAAGAGAAGATGTATGAAGAGAATGCTCCTTTTTAGCAGATTGGTACACACAGACACACACACACACACATACACATAAATACATGCATACAGACATATATGTATACACACACATAACATTTACATATTATAGATATGATCTCTATTCTAGGTTGTGGCCAGGTGCTATGACCTTGAGCTTTGCTCTTTGGTTCTTATGGGAAGCTCTGTTGTGACAAATACATTTCCTAGGGGATTGCTAAGAGGCTGCCAGGTCCTCCAAGTAGCTCCAAATCCTGCCTTGGATTAACCGAGATCCTCATAGAATTGCATACTTGGCCCCACACCATTTTGTCTCTTTATCTGCTCCCACTGAGAAGAATGGAGAGGTTCAGCAACAAGGATGCTGTAAGAAGTGGCGTGAAAGCTGAAAGTAGCTTATTGTGCTTTTGAAATGCAGCACCAAGGTGTTACCAACTACAGCCTACCATGCCTTTGGGAAATATTCCATTCAGATTGAAATAACAAGTAAATCTGCTTTTCTTTCAGCACTTGACCTATGATTGTTCCTTTTCTTTTTCTCTGGCAGGGCTGGTCATGGAAACCAGGGTTTACACACATTGTGCAAGCAAGCGCTTTAACTATATCCCAGCCTGGAAGTTGAACATTCTACTTTCATTGAGATTCCTGTAATCAGTAACGTTTTCCTTTTAGCTTTGTCTGCCACAATGCTTTGAGGAGAGTCTGGGACATGGTGTATGCCCGTGAAAACACAGTGCCATGCTTAGCGTGCTCATGCTTAGTATGTTCATTTTGCATGTGAGAACCCAGTGCCCATGCTTAGCATGCTCATTTTGCTTACAGTTTCAAAACCTGAATTGATTTATTTTCTTCTTTGTGCGTCTCCTATCTATTTTGGGTCTTATCAAATTATCTTGTAATCTGTAAAATCTTTTAAACTTTCTTCATAAGAATGAGATAGAATGTAAGGAAAATAGTTAAAATGGCAAACATGAAACCCAGTGATTTTTCCTACTGACTAGAATGGTCTTATTTCTTGTTCACACTGTAACTTCTGGCCTTACTATCTGGGATTCGTACCCTCCTATGTCCTCTGGGAATAACTAGATTCACTCTCCCCCCTGCCATCTCACCCCTGTCCTGTGCTGCCAGCAGCCACCTTGTGACATCTAATCCTGCATGTGATCACAAGTCCTTATCCTAGAACCTGGTTTCTACTTTGTGACAAGCCTGTAGGTTCCATCACCTAAGAAGACTAACTGTAGATCCAGGTGTATGCTTCATTTCTAAACCTCATCAAGTGTTTTCAATGTAGTCCTTAGGGCCATGCCTCCTCAAGTAACTAACTTTCATCAAAGAACTAAAAAGTGCTTTAGCCTTCCTATCCCGCTTCTGTTTCTCTATATCTTAGCCATTCCTGACTCTGGTCTTCCATCTTAGATCTCATTGGAACTCTTCTCTCTCTACTTCTGTCTCTTGTTCATCTACCATGTGTAGTTCAGATTATACTCACATAGCCCCACTCCTCACACACTCAGCACACAGTCCTCCAAGTGACATTTCTAAAATACAAACTGATTAATAATACAATGCTTTTCTTAGGAAAGGAGTTGATATTTCTATGCACTGTATATGAATTCTCCCATAAATCTGGGCAATGGTAGCTCACACCTTTAATCCCAGTGTTCAGAAGGCAGAGGCAGATGGATCTCTGTGAGTTCAAGTGAGCCAGCCTAGATTTCAGAGTGAGTTTCAGGACAGCTAGAGCTGATACACAGAGAAACCCTGAAACCCTATTTGGGGAAAAAAAGAAATGAAACCAAACCACCACCAATAATAACAACAACAAACAACCACATTAAAAAGAATTCTTCCATAAATATGTAAGACTTCATCTTCACTGTCAACTTGGCTGGATTTAGCATCACTATGGAAACGCATCTCTGAGTGTTTCTATGAGACAGGTTTAACTGAGGAGAACAAGAGAACCGTTTCTGAATGTGGGTAGCAGTGCTTCATGAGCTGGGGCCCTGGACTGTGGATGCAATGTGAGCAGCTGCCCCACACTTCTGTGTCCGTGATGTTCCCACCACAGTGGACTCTCAAACTGCACCAATTTCGTTAAGCTGCTTTAATCAGACATTTTGTCTTAGCAATGAGAAAAGAAATATAGGTTGCAAAGAGATTGACCTCTCATTCACATTTCTTCCCATCCTTCTGTTCTGAATGCAAACATTCGAGGATTTTGGCACATTCACATGGCTTTCAAATATCAGGTTGGCAGTCTCCTAGCTCTCTTGTGCTGAGATGGAGGAGACACGGGGTTCTGCTCCCCCCAGTCCAAGTGGAGTATTAAGTGCTCAGAAGTACTTCTTTGAATTATTACCTATAGAAGTACAAGAAACCCAAATAAACACACACACACACACACACACACACACACACCACACTCGTCTACTCCAGTCACATCCAAAATATCGGGGATAAAATCCTGATTAAGGATAAGAGGCAATAAGGACCCAAAAGGAGTTCTGTGACTCTTGGAGATTCAGACAGTTGCTGGTATCTCCTAACTCAGACGTGTTCCAGATTAGTCTTTCCAATCGTCAACATGCCCTCATAATTAGGCATAAAGGTACCCCAAGAAATGATTCGTAAATGGCTAAGATTAGGCATTATCCCCTGGCCAACATAATATTTCCAACCTATCCTAGTTTAGCACCAAGCTGTCCATAGCTTGGAATTTCTCTCAAAGAATCTGCCTTGCCACAGCTAGCAACAGAGGTCAAGCACATTCCTTAGGGCAATAGACAGTTCATAATAGTTAGAAATGTTTTACATACTAGAGAGTAATGAAGGGCTTCCACTCAAGGACATTAGCTAGAAGTGTTAGGTCAGAACCCTAGTCATTGCCTCCAGCAAAACCATAGAATTAGTATAGGAATGCCAAATTAGCCCCAGCAGGGAGGGCTCCACTCCTCTTCCTCCTGCTTCACACCTGGCTACCAGACTCCATTAACCTTGATGTGCGGATCACTTGCCTACGTGACCTCAGTCCTGTGCCTCTTGCTGTAACCCCCGCCCTCCTACGTGACTCTTGTCATCTGCCCTGCTTGCTGTATGGTATCTAAGCCTGAATTTCACCTTGTACAAATACATCCAGATTCACCACACTCTTGGGTCTCGAGTCTGTTTGTCATCTGCCGACTTACTGCCCACCTGACCAGAATTCTCATCCCGTGGAAATTGGGGTCCCCGCAACGAACCCGGTCTGTGGCACACACACACACACACACACACACACACACACACACACACACACACCAACCAAAACTAAAGCAACAACAATCACCCAACCAACCCAAAAAACCAAACCACACTAAAAACCAAAACCAAAACAAACAAAACCAAATCAACAATACAACAACAAAAATCCAACAAAAATATTTTCATGAGAAAAGAGGAAGGCTAGTGAGAGCTTTGGCTACAGGTGTAGGGCCTGAACAACCCTGTCCTATCTTAGAGGTAATATGAAGACAAAAAGGAATGAGAGTCAGTCAAGGCAGGGAGAGCAGCATGGGCTGGGGGTCACCTTTGATTCTGGCTTAGGTGCTGACAACGCACCAAGAGAAAGGTTACTATCCAAAGAAATGCTTCCCTCTGCCTGTAAACTGTGAGGAACAAGTAGTAGAGGTTAGGTTGGCTGGCGTATGTTGATGGCAATCAAGTGAGAGTCAAGTGAGTCATCTTATGTTTTCAGGGTAATGGGATGACAAGAAAAAATCATTTGGAAGCAGAACATTTTAAAATTCAATATGGTTTATTAAGCATTTGTGGAACAAACATCTCAATAGCCAATGGAGGGTGATCTATGTTCAAGGCTATAAAACATCATACCTAAGACATGCTAAAGTGTATTAGCATAATATGTGTGGTGCTTTGAATAAGAATAGACCCACAGGATCATATATTTGAATGCTTGGACACCATGGAAAAGCACTATTTGAAAGCCAGCTTCAACTAATTGTGGTCCTTATAAGAGTTGCCTTGGCCGTGGTGTCTCTTCACAGCAATTAGAACAGTGACTAAGAGAAAAGTTGGTACCAGGGCATGAGGTATTCCAGGCCTGATCATGCTGCTAGCTGGCAGAATGTGGACTTTCATACTGATGATTAGGAACACAGCTGAACACTTTAAGCAGTACTTAATGGGCCATCCTAGTAGGAGTATAAAGACAATGATACTGAGAACAATGTAGGTTATGATGGTGCAGCTTTCGGAGAGAATATTAGTAGTGGCCAAAAGTCTGTTATATAATATTTTGTCAAAGAATATGGCTGCTTTCTGCCCTTGTCCAAACTTCTGCCTGAGGTCAAATTGAAGTTTTAAATTAAGAGCATTATTAATTAACAAGACAGCCTAGTGTCAACTGTGTCATTAGGTTATTGATGGCCACTCTTATGCAAATCCATAATCGAAAGGAGAAAGTTGAATATGGAAAACTACAAAATTCTTGAAGAGAGGAGCACCAAGATGCAGCAAAATCCATGCTCAAAGAGACACAAAGTTTCAAGAAAAGCCTTGTGCTAAATGGAATAATGGAGTGGCAACCCAAGCATAAGACCCCACACAGCTAAGCTTCCAACTGTGAAAAAGAATTAAAGAAAAGCTTAAGCAGTGACCATTTAAACCACAAAGCAGGTGAAAAAGTGTTTCAACGAGGGACCAAGTTTCAGCCACAGCAAGTAAAACTAGGCAGCTTCAGCAACACGGCTCTTGCTTTAGTATGATGTAAGAAGGGGCTTATTGACTCTCCCTCCAAGACAAGGGAAAGCTGCTTGGGCCGGGCGTGTACCAGGGGTGTCCCTGCATGGAGGCATAGAGAGGTCATTGTGTGATTCGGTGAAAGTGAAGCCTGGTTTGACTGGGTGACTCCACAATGTTAGATATTCCAGAGCCATGGGATAGATACCTGCCAAGGAGAGCATCTAACAGGATATAGAACCAGTCTAAGAGAGAAAGTGTGTTGCAGTCAACAAAGCTGACAGGCGTTGGAGATTTGATGAGTGTTTTGACATTAGACATGGAGATGTAGACTGGGGAATCTGCATTTTCTATCTTACTTTGGTGGAGAATTTCCTCATTATGCTCCCCTTCTTACCCTTTGGAATGGTAATGTGCATTCTGTGCCATTGTGATCCACTCTTTGATTTTGATTTGACAGGAGGCTACAGTTAAGAGATTTCCTTGAGTCTCAGTGAGACTTTGGGCTTTGAAGCAGTCTTGAGACTGAGAGACTAATAGGGACTTTAAAAGTTGGACCGAAGACTAAATACTTTTTTTTTTTTGCATTATGATAGGGGTAGAAGTCTATGGGGGGTGCTAAGGAATAGGCTTATATATTTGAATGCTTGGTCATTAGAGAAAGGCACTACTTGAGAAGGATTAGGAGGTGTGGCCTTTCTGGAGGAAGTGTGTCACTCTAATGTGGTCTTTGGGGTTTCAAGAACCCAAGTCAGTCCCAGTGTCTCTTTCTCTGTTCCTTCTGTCTACAAATCCAGATGTAGAACTCTCAGCTACCTCTCCAGCATTGTGTCTACCACCAAGCTTCCCACCAAGTGATTATGGACTAAGCCTCTGAAATGTAATCCAGCTCCAACTAAATGTTTTGCTTTATAAGAATTCCTTTGGTCATGGTGTCTCTTCACAGAAATAGAACACTAAGATAATATATTAATTTAGAAAAAAATATCTTGAACTCAACCTTGAGAAGTATTTTTTCCAGCTCTATCAGCCCCTAAAGTTGTTCAGAGCACAGTCGTTTTGGAAATTTCTGGCTTGGATGCACCAATCCTAGCTTCCTGGTATCAGCCCTTAATGGGAACCAAAGATTTCTAGAGGTGATGGGATTTGATGTCCTGCCATAGGCAAGCAAGAGAATTCCTGTGGCTCCTGGAAAAAGTTAATTTCCAAGGGATCAAGTGACTTTTCATGGGACAAGAGCTCAGGCTAAAAGAAGTAACCATCTGAACCTCAAAATTACATTTGTTTAGAGAAAGTCAGTTCTGAAAGCTCCTGAATACAGAACTGTACCCTAAAGGCAAAGACTTAGTGTGTACTCCAAACCTAGTTATGATAATAAAGGGAATATATGAATTTAAATGTATTTTACTCACCAGGAGAGTATTAATACACACTGCTATTTTGCTAACTTTATGAAGATTATATCTGTTCTTCCATTGTAAAGACATGGTGGTGATTCAACATATGTCCCCAAATAACACTCGGTAATATAGCAGAAACGATAAAGACCAGGATAGTTGATCAGTGCTACTGTCTCCCATAAAAGCGACCTGCATGAGGTGCCAAGGTTTAATCAGCACAACAATCACTGTAACTGAGTAGAGGGAGAGGTTAGCAGGGTGTGGGTAAGATTTTTAATTGTCCCAGTGTCCTATGGAGAAGAGGTAATTTTACCAACTCAATCTCTCATCTCCTAGGCAACAGAACCCCTGGATGGATTTGCTAATCATAATGTAGTAATTAGGAATATGAGATTTCCTGATAATGGTGACAAGCTGTGCCACTGAGGTGTGATGTAAGACAATGGTTCCTGCTGGCAAAGGGAAACTTATCAAACTTTGAAGCTGAAAGTATGATTTTACAGTCTCCTGACATAATAAGGGAACTTTAGTCCCATGACTTAACCAGATGAATCGACCAACCAACGGAGCAGCAAAACCAGAAGGTCAATGGACCACTGCCACACAATTTAAACAATTTAAGATTTGAGGGTGTGAGTGGATCTTATATGTGTAGTTAATACAACTCTAGAAAGCCACAGGGTTTAAATTGGTGTCACTAGTACAAAAGTATTTAAGTCTGATACATCTTTTACTCTTTGGAATAATTTATAAGGATTTCATCTACTTCTTGAAGTGTTCGATGAATTTATAAGACTCTGACACTAAATTTGTAATTGTAATTATGTGGTTAAGAGATTTAAATTAAAAAGTATGCATTCAATGTCAGGATGTCGAGGACAGTCTAATTTATTAAGGCAGTCATTGATTTATTATTTGTGAAGTAGTACTTGCTAAATTGTGAACTTTGAAGATTTGATTCTTTAATATTTAAGGAATTTTAGTTATTTTGTGAGTTTATAAATGTTACTGGATGCAAGGCAGTATTCAAGATGGAAGTTCCCTCTGAGAGCAGAAATCATGAGTGAGCTTGTCTTTTTTCCAATACTGTCAGGCATCATTACTGATCTCTAATTTATCTCATGTTTTTCGAGGGACCACAGACAGTGGGCAAGTAACTGGGCTTGTGTCTGGAAGCAGGCATGGTGGGTGATGATGTTTTGGACAGTGCTTTAAACAGAGGTGCCTCCTCCTGTTTGCCAGAGAGCTCTTGGATGGCTGGGAAGAAAACATTTGAAAGCGCAGCCATAGATCAGAGGACAGAGGGAAGGCCATCTGGCAAAGCTTGCTGTAGCAGCTTAGCGGGAGACTTGCTCTTGTGATGGATACTATCTTCAAAATGGGTCTGATGTTCACTGTTTAGGTTGACTTATAACAATGCTTCCAAGTGTCCATAAGATATTATATTTTATATTTATATTGCTTTTACCATGTATACATGATCTTACTACAGATTTGTTTCATTTGATTTTCTTTCTTCATTTGTACAAGTTCTAGATGCCCCAGGAAAATCAGACTTGCTTCAAGAAAAATGAGAGCTGTACCACTTTAAAAGAGTAACTTGAAGGTTTGACTAAGCTTAAGGCTTTGCTGGAATGAAACCCTGATTTTTCCTAAGGTAGTTACCTTCCCTGGATGACTAGCGATTGTCAATAATAGCCAAGACCTTGTGAGTGGGGTTCTTAGAGTGACAAGATTTGTACTGTATATGGAAGATCTTAACACAATATCTGCAGGTGCCTGTAGTTGTGTATTAAGGATCACTGTAGCCGGGGCTGGTGAGATGGCTCAGCGGTTAAAGAGCACTGACTGCTCTTCCGAAGGTCCTGAGTTCAAATCCCAGCAACCACATGGTGGCTCACAACCATCCATAATGAGATCTGATGCCCTCTTCTGGTGTGTTTGAAGACAGCTACAGTGTATTTAGATATAATAATAAATAAATCTTTAAAAAAAAAAAAGGATCACTGTAGCCATTTACAAGGTAAAAGCTGTACACAGTTTCTTTTCTCTGAAGTGAGGTCCTTAGATTCTGCTTACTCCCAGTGCAGGGGATTGAAGCTTAGCCTTGCACATGCTCAGAATGTGCTTCATCAACCAACTATACTGAGTTGTATTCCCAGTTGTGTTCCAGGCCTTGTTATTTGATCACAAATCTGCTCCTTTTTATGGCTTACATAGCAAACTACACTAAACAGAAAACTGCTCAACTTTAGGCCACAGAATGTTTCAGGCAACTGATCCTATGAAAATTTCTGTTAAATGAACTTGATATTTTTGTTGGGATTGGTTGGGAGGGAATTCTCACCCTCAAATCTTGTAATTATCATCTGGTAAGAGTTATTGATAAAATGAATGCCCATGGTAGTAGAAGATTATATTTATCTAAAGGTGATGTCTCAAAATATTTCTCTCATTTAAAAACTGAATCATACTCATAGCTGATCTGGAATCTTTTGCAATTCTAAAGGCAGACTTGTGCATCTTTACAAAGACGTGACTTTTCTTAGATATAAAAAATTCACTTTGCCTATAGGTTCCTCAAAAGCACATTATATACAGTTAGTGTGTCCACACTGGAATGCCCTAAGGTAATTAAATATTAAAGGAACAGGCATGGTCAGATCAGTGAGACATCTGTTAAATGAGAAAAGCCACAAAAATTATGTGTAGTGATGTGATTAATGCAGAAAAGTGTGCAATGTCCATATGTGATTGTAAAATAAGTAAGCTGGAGACAAGTCTTCATCAGCAATTCCCATCAGAAAGAACAGTGTGTGTGCAGGGTTGGGAGCAGAGCGGATCCTGCATGGCTTCGTACTTGTCTTTATAACTATGCCCAAACCTCTGCCTGTATCCAGGTATGTCCATATGACCTGTGTGTCCATATTTATATGGTTTAGCCTCGAGTTCATGTAGTATTCCTTCAATGCAGATTGTATAATTTTGTTTTCAGAAAAGAAAAACAATGAAGAAAGCATTTCTAAAAGCCAATACTTGGTAGAGTCCTGCCCTTGGGAGGTCCTCACTCTGTTTACAATGGTACAAAAGGGTTTGAAAGGTCTGTTTTGTGGCACTGGTTCCTGCACTTCTCTCTCTCTCTGATATACCACATAGAGATAGACAACATCTGACTGTGCTCTGAGTGTATTTCCAGAATCAAAATACACTTGTGATTACCTGTGTCGACAGTAACACCTCTGTAAATTTGCACTGTTCCCCAAAGCCTGGCTTTCTTGTGTGTCAGAGGCACCCATGCAGCCAGGTGTATGGTGTGCTTGCTTGTGGTCTCCAGGCACAACAGCTCTGCTTTGTATTTGCTTTGGGGGACTCAAAAGACAGAACTCGTGCTGGGGCCAGAACTTCAGACCAGGCACTGAATGCCTATCAGGAGGAGTAGTTCTGCTAAAAAAAAATCTGCTGGCTCACTGTTTTTTATTTCCAAGGCAAAGGAGAGTGAGCAGGCTGCTTTGGGCACTCCCCACCTTACTGTGTGCCGAGAGAGCCCAGTGCTGGGACAGTACCTGCTCCTGTGAGCATGGAAATCACAGCTTCTACACAGGCAGGTTGTTCAATAAAGATGCCAGAAAGCTGGCGACCCCTAGAAGTACAGCTCTGCCCCTTCAGCTTCTGCACCAATACTCATCAACTCTGCACTCACTACTTCCCTTTTTTTCTTTTCTTTTCTCTTGGTTATCCCCTTTCCTGGTTTCCCCTCCAGAACCATCTTATCACATTCCTCCTCCCCCTACTTCTATGAGGGCGCTCCTCCTCCCACCACCCACTCTCACCACACCACCCTGGCATTCCCCTACACTGGGAAAAACAAGTCTTCACAGGACCAAGGGCTTCGCCTCCTATTGACGCCAGTCAACGCCATCCTCTGCTACATATGCAGCTGGAGCCATGGGTCCCTGCATCTGTGTGTACTCTTTGGTTGGTGGTTTAGTCCCAGGGAGCTCTGGGAGTTCTGGTTGGTTGAATTGTGCTTCCTATGGGGTTGCAAACCCCTTTAGCTCCTTCAGTCCTTTCCTTTAACTCCCCCATTGGGGACCCCATGCTCAATCCAATGGTTGATGACCTCTGTATTGGTCAGGCTCTGGCAGAACCTCTCAGGAGACAACTATAACAGACTCCTGTCAGCAAGCACTTTTTGGCATCCACAATAATGGTAATAGTTGGAAGACTTTTAATGACTGCTTCTATTTCTTTAGGGCTTATGGAACTGTTTAGATGGTTTACCTGATCCTGATTTAGGTTTTGTTCCATTGTCCCTGTATTCATTTTTGTTGGTTGGGAGATTTTTAATGACTGCTTCTATTTCTTTAGGGGTTATGGAACTGTTTAGATGGTTTACCTGATCCTGATTTAGGTTTTTGTTCCGTTGTCAAAGATCAAATGATCATAGGTGTGTGGTTTCATTTCTGGGTCTTCAGTTCTAGTCCATTGATCTACCTGTCTATATCTGTCCAAATGTCCAAAGGTTGGTGTCTGTACAAAGGATGATTGATCCCCAGGTGGGACAGTTTCTGGATGGTCTTTTGTTTGGTCTCTGCTCCATACTTTGCCCCTGTATTTCCTTTAGACAGGAGCCCTTCTGGGTTAAAATTTTGAAGATGAGTGGGTGGCCCCATCCTTCAACCGGTGTCTTTCCAAACCTCTGGATATGGTCTCAACAGGTTCTCCTTCCTCTTTGCTTGGCATTTCAGCTAATCTCATCCCTGTTGGGTCTTGGGAGCTTCTTGCTTTCCTGGCACCTGGAACTTGCTGGAGGCTACCCCCAGTTCCCCATCCCCTATTGCCATACACCTCTGTTAAAATTCCTGACCCTCTGTATATCATCTCAGTCTCCTCCCATACCTGATTCTGCCCACTTTTCTCCCCCTCCCCTCCTCTATTTCTCCAAAGCCCCTCCCACCCTCTACACCCCCCCCTTGAGTATTTTATTCACCCTTCTAAGAAAGACTGAAGCATGCACATTTTGATCTTCCTTCTTCTTGAGCTTCATATGGTCAATGAATTGTATCTTGGGTATTCCAAGCTTTTGGGCTAATATCCACCTATCAGTGAGTGCATACCATGTGTGTTCTTTTGTGATTGGGTTACTTCACTCAGGATAATATTCTCCAGATCCATCTATTTCCCTAAGAATTTCATAATTCATTGTTATTAATAGCCAAGTAGTACTCTATTGTGTAAATGTATCATATTTTCTGTATCCATTCCTCTGTTGAAGGACATCTGGGTTGTTTCCAGCTTCTGGCTATTATAGATAAGGCTGCTATGAACATAGTGGAACATGTGTCCTTGTCATATGTTGGAGCATCTTTTGGGTATATGCCCTGGGGTGGTATGGCTGGGTCTTCAGGTAATATTATGTCCAATTTTCTGTGGAACTGCCAGACTGATTTCCAGAGTGGTTGTACCAGCTTGCAATGCCACTAGCAATGAAGGAGTGTTTCTCTTTCTCCACAACCTCGCCAGTATCTGCTGTCATTTGAGTTTTTGATCTTAGCCATTCTGACTGGTATGAGGTGGAATCTCAGGGTTGTTTTGAATTGCATTTCCCTGATGACTAAGGATGGTGAACATTTCTTTAGGTGCTTCTCAGCAGAGTGAGTTACAGGACAGCCAAGGCTACACAGAGAAACCCTGTCTCGAGGAAAAAAAAAAAAAAAGAAAACCTCAGTTGAGAATTCTTTTTAATGAATTTATGAAATTCTTAGGGAAATGGGTGGATCTGGAGAATATCATCCTGTAACCAATCACAAAAGAACACACATGGTTTGCACTCGATGATAAGTGAATATTAGCCCAGAAGCTTGGAATACCCAAAATACAACCCACAAACCACAAGAAACGCAAGAAGAAGGAAGACCAAAGTGTGGATACGTTGTTCCTTCTTAGAAGGGGGAACAAAATACCCATGGAAGGAGTTGCAGAGACAAACTATGGAGCAGAGACTGAAGGAAGGACAATCCAGAGACTGCTCCACCTGGGAATCCTTCCCATATTCAATCAACAAACCCAGACACTATTGTGGATGCCAGCAAGTGCTGGATGACGGGAGCCTGAGATGGCTGTCTCCTGAGAGGCCTTGACAGTCTCTGACTAATATAGGAGTAGAGAGGCTCACAGCCATCCATTGGACTGAGGGCAGAGTTCCCAATGAAGGAGCTAGAGAAAAGACCCAAGAAGCTTAAGGGTTTACAGTCCCTTAGGACGAACAACAATATGAATTAACTAATACCCTCAGAGCTCCCAGGGATTAAACCACCAACCAAAGAGTACACATGGTGGGACTCATGGTTCCAGCAACATATGTATAGTAGAGGATGGACTAGTTGATCATCAGTGATTGGAGAGGCCCTTGGTCCTGTGAAAGTTCTCTGCCCTAGTGTAGGGGAATGAAAGGGCCAGGAAGCTGGAGAGCGTGGGTTGGTGAGCAGGGGGAGGGAGGAGGGAACAGTTTTTTTTTTTCTTGAGGGGAAACCGGGAAAGGATATATCATTTGAAATGTAAATAAAGAAAATATTTAATAAAAAAGAGAATTCTTTGTTTAACTCTGTACCCCATTTTTAATAGGGTTATTTGTTTCTCTGGAGTTTAACTTCTTGAGTTCTTCATATATATTTGATATTAACCCTCTGTCAGATAAAGGAACGGTAAAGATCTTTTCCCAATTTTTTGGTTGTCATTTTGTTCTATTGATAGTGTTCTTTGCCTTACAGAAGCTTTTCAATTTTATGAGGTCCCATTTGTCGTTTCTTGATCTTAGAGCATAAGCCATTGGTGTTCTTTTCAGGAAAAATTTCCCTGTGTTCAAGGCTCTTCCCTGAATTCTCTTCTATTAGTTTCAGTGTTTCTGGTGTTGTGTGGAGGTCCTTGATCCACTTGGACTTGATTTTTTGTGCAGGCAGATAAGAATCTATCAATTTGCATTCTTCAACATGTTGACCATCAGTTGAGACAGTACCATTGTTGAAAATGCCATTTTTTTCTCCATCACTGGAAGGTTTTTGTTCTGTTGTCAAAGATCAAATGACCATAGGTGTGTGGTTTCATTTCTGGGTCTTCAGTTCTATTCCATTGATCTACCTGTCTATCTCTGTACCAATACCTTACAGTTTTTATCACTATTGCTCTGTAATACAGCTTGAGGTCAGAGATGGTGGCTCCACCAGAATTTCTTTTATTTTTGAGAGTAGTTATTGCTATCCTGGGTTTTTTGTTATTCCAAATGAATTTGCAAATTATTCTTTCTAACTCTATGAAGAATTGAGTGGGAATTTTGATGGGGATTGCACTGAATCTGTAGATTGCTTTTGGCAAGATGGCCATTTTTACTATATTAATCCTGTCAATCTATGAGCATTGGAGATCTTTCTATCTTCTGTGACCTTGTGTGAATTATGTTGATGGATTTCTGTATATTCAACCATCCCTGCATCCCTAGGATGAAGCCTACTTGATCATGATAGATGATCGTTTTGATGTCTTCTTGGATTCGGTTTGTGAGAATTTTATTGAGTATTTTTTCATCAATATTCATAAGGGAAATTGATCTGAAGTTCTCTTTCTTTGTTGGGTCTTTGTGTGGTTTAGGTATAAGTGTAATTGTGGCTTCATAGAACAAACTGGGTAGTGTTCCTTCTGTTTCTATTTTGTGGAATAGTTTGAAGAGTATTGGCTTTACATCTTCTTGGAAGATCTGATAGAAATCTGCACTAAAGCCATCTGGTTCTGGGCTTTTGTTGGTTGAGAGACTTTTAATGACTATTTCTTTAGGGGTTATGGAACTGTTTAGATGGTTTACCTGATCCTGATTTAACTTTGGTACCTGGTATCTGTCTAGAAAGTTGTCCATTTCATCTAGATTTTCCAGTTGTTTTGAGTATAGGCTTTTGTAGTTAGGATCTGATGATTGTTTGAATCTCTTAAGTTTATGTTGTTATATCTCCCTTTTCATTTCTGATTTTGTTAATTTGGATACTGTATCAGTGCCCTATGTTATGTCTGGTTAAGGGTTTATCTTTCTTGTTTATTTTCTCAAAGAACCAGCTCCTGGTTTTGTTAATTCTTTCTATGGTTGTTTTTGTTTCTTCTTGGTTGACTTCAGCCCTGAGCTTGATTATTTCCTGCCATCTACTCCTCTAGGGTGTATTTGTTTCTTTTTTTTTTTCTGGAGCTTTCAGATGTGCTGCCAAGCTCCTAGTGTATTCTCTCTCCAGTTTCTTTCTGGAGGCACTTAGGGCTATGAGTTTTCATCTTAGCACTGCTTTCATTGTGTCCCCTAAGTTTTTATATGTTATGTTTTCATTTTCATTAAATTCTAAAACGTCTTTAATTTCTTCCTTTATTTCTTCCTTGACCAAGTTATCATTGAGTAAAGCATAGTTCAGCTTCCGTGTGTATTTGCCCTTTCCATTGTTTTCCTTGCTATTGAAGACCAGTCTTAGTCTGTGGTGATCTGATAGGATGCATGGGATTATTTCAATCTTCTTGTATTTGTTGAGGCCTGTTTTGTGACCAATTATATGGTCAATTTTGGAGGAGGTTCCATGAGGTGTGGAGAAGAAGGTATATCCTTTTGTTTTAGGATGAAATGTTCTATAGATATCTGTTAAATACCTTCTGTTAGTTTCATTGTGTCTTTGTTTAGTTTCTGTTTCCATGATCTATCCATTGATGAGAGTAGGTTGTTGAAGTCTCCCACTATTATTGTGCGAGGTGCAATGTGTGCTTTGAGCTTATTAAAGTTTCTTTTATGAATGTGGGTGCCCTTGAATTTGGAACATAGATGTTCGGAATTGAGAGTTCATCTTGGTAGATTTTTTCCATCAATGAGTATGATGTGTCCTTGCTTATTTATTTATTTTTTTGATAACTTTTGGTTGAAAGTTGATTTTATTCAATATTAGAATGGCTACTCCAGCATGTTTCTTAGGACCATTTACTTGGAAAATTTCTTCCAGCCTTTTATTCTGAGGTAGTGTCTGTCTTTGTCATTGAGGTATATTCTTCTATGCAGCAAAATGCTGGGTCCTGTTACATATCCAGTTTGGTAGTCTATGCCTTAGTCAGTGATCTTAGGTGTTACAGCACTCCTGGGAGACCAGTTCTCTCCTTGCAGAATTTGACTACAGAGAACTGTTTCACAGTCTTGGCTGTGGTGAGTAGATGGAGACTGGCAGGATCCTGTCCTTGGCTACTCCATGGTTCCTGTGCCCTGTGTACTCCTGACAAGTTCCTCTTTGGCTAGTTATTGGAGCAAAAGTGGTGGTCTCACCTGTGAACTTAGGAGTGACAGCACTCATGGGAGACCAGCTCTTTGTGTGGCATTTGGGTATTGAGGGCTGTGGGATAGCCTTAGCTCTGAGGCACAGATGGAGACCAGAAGGTCTTATTACTTCCTTTACACTGCTCTGCCTATGGGGTTTGCCACCAGACAGGCACCAAGGCTCACCATTTTCACAGTTTTCTCACATTAACTCCTCCCTTGAGTGATTCGTATGTTGTCCTGGCTTATGTTTTCTGTTGTCCCTGTGTCCTTCACACTTATTCTCCATAGTGAGTGTCCCAGGGGACATGTGCGTGCCAGAGGGGCTGTCTACACACAAAGCACCTGCCTTGGCCCACAGCTTTGACTCTGCCTTGTACTTTCTTTACCTTTGCTTCTTTGAATGTTCTCCATTTACAGAAACAAGCCGGGCTTGGCTAGCCCTTGTATTCCAGGCAGCTGAGGACAAAGGATAACTATAGCCAGGTATCACATGCACTGAGGTGGCAAGTGAAGGAGTTGGGGATACAAAGACTTGTTTACTTTAATTCAAAGAGAAAAAAAGGATTAAAAATAAAATACACACATATATAGTCTTTTAGATGTTGAGACATATCTTGGAGACAAATAAGTATTTAAGGAGAATTAGGGTCTCAGGGTAGAAAGAGAGACAGATATTTAATAAGGCAATCAGAGAAGGCCTCAGTCAAAAGGCCTTGGGGAGTGAGTCAACCTTGGGGACTGCCTGGGAAGGAGACTCTCTAGACAAAAGAGCAAGTGCAGAGTTCTGGGGTGAGGGTGTGCCTGGAATGCTGGAGTCAGTGTGCTGGCAAGAGAGAAGAGCAGAAATGGTAAGCTGGTTTATCCTGGGTGAGCAGAGTATGCTGGCTTAGACCTTTGTGAGGACCTTGGATTTCTTGCAAGGAGCCGAGGAAGACAGTTACCAGATAGAAAACCTCATGCTGGAGGGGGACACAGAATCAGTGGCCCATGTTACTCAGAGATGAAGAAACAGGTGCTCCAAGTAAGACTGGCTGGAGCAGCCCACTGTATCTGGGGGAGCTAGGAAAGAGCTGACTCTAGAAGTTTCCCTATTGCACAGGCAGATGGACTAGCAGGAATTGAGATGTGTGACATTGTGACATTCCAGAGAATGTACACATGTGCTTTGATTCAAGATGGCAGTACTGAGAGAGAGCTGAGTGTTTCTGCTGGCCAGCAGGTACCAGATTATGAGGGTCTTAGGTGGTGAAATAATATGGTTCAATTGAATCCTATAGGCACAGGAAACCATGGGAGATTTTCAAGTAAGAAAAATGAGTTAGTTGTGACTAAAATAAAAATAATCTGCACCCTTAGTCTAAGTTCCCACATCATCTGATGCTGGGCAGGCTTCAGACCTAGAGAAAGGAGAACTGATACAGAGTTCCCGTTTGTCACAATCTGAACTCCCCTGATCTGTAAAGGAGGAAGTAGTGTGAGCTGCCTTGTTAAGTTTTTTAGGGACTTATGGGGAAAAATATAAGATAATGTATATGTATACAGTGTTGCATCCTAAAGGAGCACCCAACATCCTTGTTCTCATAACTCTGTGACCCCAAAATGGGATGTGTAGGGTCTGTCAAAAAATAGGCAGCAGGCCAAAGTAAAATGTGTGTGGTGAAAGAGTTGAACATCACTGGAATCTCGCCCTCGTCACACACTGGTGACCTTGGGCCATGTGAAAGCTCAGTTCTCTCACCTTTAAAGTAGATTATACTGTTTTAGATTGGTGTGAAACTGGAGACTGTGTGCAGGGTCCAGAGAAAAAGGTTAATGGCAGGTATATGCTCTTTTCTGAGTGTTGGTGAACACATGGTCACACAATCCAAAGCCTTCCAGTGTGCCTAGAGTTGCAGGGCAGGGCTGCTGATGCTAGAAGACTGGATCATCTGACTTCCTGAGCACCAAAGAAAGTTTTGTCCTTATTCTTTACTTTCCCTGGTCTTGTTTAGGCATATGGTGGAAGGGAAGCTAATGGATTCTGAAGGTCCAGGGTTGTGGCTGGTAGGGAACAACTTTGGTCTCTGCTCTTGTAAGCTAACTGAACACAGGCCACTGATTCAGTAGGCCAATGGGAAATGGAGGCGAAAGCATGGGTTCATATAAGTAGCTCATAATTTCCTGCTGCTGAGGAGAGAAGGCTTATTTTGTCTAAATTTAATAGAACAATCATCCACTCTGATTGAATTCTCAGGGAAACCTCCTCATCTCCTTCCTCCGTTTTGTTTCAGAGCACACAGCTTCACATTTAAACACAGGAAAGAGGAATTGCTGTCCAGCTGCAGTTTCTCATTTGGCAGGCAACCAGCCATTTTCTCAGGATTTGACAGAATATGATTTCTCATTTAACTGGCTTTCTAACACCGCCCCCGAGCCAGGCTGAATTGAATCAGAACCCTGTGCAATCATTGTCTTGGCTGAAGATTCACACCTACAGTTCTTCCCCCAGATTGTTTAATGTGGTCACAGTGGATGCTGAGAAAAAGAAGCAGGAAACAATATACTTGCCAAGGTGAGATGGGACTTGCTGCTCTTTCCAACAGGGCTGCCTTACTTCTGCCTTTTAACAATCCTCTACAATCATTAGTCTTTCATTAAATCTGTAAATAATTAAACACTTTGGGTGGTGCATAATGCAAATAATATCATCTATGGTCTCTTCCCTCAGGGAACTTACAATTCAGTTGGTAAGATAAGATGGCTCCAAATAAGTAGGAGTATGGAGCCAGAGCACACAAAGGGATGGCAAATATGGCAACTCAGAAAAGCAAGAAAAGAGGCTTTTGCTTGGAATAATTTCATGGATCAGTTTTGATGGCTTGAGTGGGGAAGGGAAGAGATGGGATATATAGAGACTTATCTTGAGGAGTTGGGTAGGTCAGCATACCGAGATCGAGTGACAGGTGCCTAAGCATGCTATGGTGTATACTTCCTTTTGAAAGTTGAATTGAAATAAGTAATTTGTAGAGAGGCAGCAGCAATCCAAAGGGTTGAGTGTTCTCAGAGAGGCTACACGGAGGAAGGCCAAATAGGAAACCAGCATGATAATCCAGGAGGAAAGAGTAATGAACTTGGAGGGTTCAAAGGAAGACTGGGCTCCAGAAAGCCTTTGAGAATTTCCAGCTTAGCTTCTATAGTGCTGTCTTCCAAGATTCTTTGTCCCATGGCTTTGAATGAGACATCATTGATGACAATTTTTCTTTGTGTGGGACCAGACATCTCTTTCCAGCTTAGCCATGGCACTAACACCATTTGAATATAGCCATACCTCATTTGTAGCTGTGTTCCTTAGTGCCTTATATAGTGCCATGGAGTGAGAGAGTTGGAGCCAAGGGATGCCTCGGTCCAATCCCCTGTTTTTTATAGATGAAAACACAGGCTCACAGAGAGGTTCACCTTTTTGCCTATAGTCTAACAAATACTTAGAAATAGATTGGATCTAAAATTATGTATTCTGATTTTAAAGCTGGTGGTCTTTCCTGATTGCACCCTTACCCCTAATTAAAAAAAAAAAAGCCAAAATGTGGTTCTAGCTCTTGCAGCAAAGACTGACCACCTGTTCACTATGTTCATTTATTGTTCAAATTAATCTACTTTTCTTACTTTTCCTGTTACTGTGGGACTGAGTACTGGTAATGAAATGTAGGAGGCATATGAATGCTCACTCTCAGGCTTAGCTACAGAAACTCTATCACCTAAATGTATGCCTCTTCTCCTATTTGATAACTAGACATTGATGGCCACAGAAACTTTAGAAGCAATGTGCTGAGGGATGGTGCATCTGATATCCCAAAGTTTTGAGTGATTTCCTAGAGAAGATGTTTGTGTCACACCCTATTCCCTCTCCCACCTGAGCTGAGAGACTCATGAGAGAGGGACAAATGTCAGTACCTCACTATTGGAGGTACAAGTCATGAGATCCCATATGGGGAGCCTCCAAAGGACTCTAAAGTCACTCATGAAGAAACAAATTTAACTTTAGTTAGAACACAAGTAAGTTCCTAATTCAAGACCCCAATGAGTTATGTAAGAGATTCTGAGTCCTTTTCTGCTTCTTTCTTTTCCATGTTCTAACTAGAGAGGTAAAGGGAGGTACCTCTAAATTCCTTTTCTCAGTGCAGCAGGCCATTGGTTTCTGATTGGTAAATAGATAGAAGTCTTAATCATAAACGGAGACAGAAAGGCAATTCATACATTAGAGTGGAAATTCTATTTTCTCCACTGGGTCTATGTTTTATTATTTAAAATGACCAAATCATAGAGAATTTTCATCCAGCAGCAGACATAAAACCATCCCAGCTGACAATGTTTTCAAAGGCAGTGGGAAAATATAAAGCTCCATCAGATGACATTTCTTTAAAGTGACTTGAGCAGGTTTCACACAGCCTGATAATCCTGGGATGGGTAAGGGATGTGCTCCAAGAAAACACAGGCAGGTGCAGGGGACCAGCCTGAAACAAACACCCAAGGGAAATGACACTAGTAAAGGAAGCTAAAGGAAGAACTAGACAGCAAGATGAGGAGGGTCATGGAAGATGCAGGAGTGATACTGGAGGCCTTTGCAACTGTGGGAGTGGTGGGAACTAGATGAACCTGAGGGATCTTGGGGACTGTAGGGAGATTTTAACAATGACACAAACAGAGCACATTAGAAGATCACTCCAGATGCTGTAAAGCATTGCTTGGAGCAGAAAGTGGGAGGACAGGGAGGCAGGCAGAAGATATCCAGGTGTGTGGGTCTGAGAGTTCTTGTCAGCCAGGTTAGGATGCTTAGGTTCATCCAGGGCCATAGGGTTAGTCTAGGAGAAGAACTGGAATGGTGGAGGACATTAGATTCTGTCATTCTAATCTGTCCTTTGGGCTTGTATATTAGGGGTTGGAAAGCTGTATTCCATGGGCCAAATCCAGTTTCCTATGTATTTTTATATGGCTCAGAAGAAATGAATAATTTTACATGTGGTTAAGACATATTATTTTATTTTATTTGAAGATTGTACAAAGTTCAAATATGTGCCTGTATTATTACTGGCATATGCAGTTGTTTAAGTATTATCAATAGACCTTGTGATGCTTAGTATTTTAATTGAGGCAAAACAGAATAATTGTGATAGAGACTGATGGCCGACAAAGCCTAATGTATACACTATCTGGGCCTTTATAGAAAGCTTGCAAATGTCTGCACATAGCCAGAAATGACATCAAAAGAACCAAAGGTAGGAGGTGTATTAGGAGGTGGAGAAGGAACATCCTGCTAATGGAATAATGAATAAAAGAGTCTTTTGAGAAGAACAAAAAAAAAAATGCAGGATGACTGAATGGTCACCCAGAGTAGACTTTCATGTGGCTCCATTGGATCCTATGGATGCATCCTGGAGAATGAGATAGGTGGCTGGTGTAGACTGCAGAAGAGGGTTTCCTCTTTTCTTTCCTATAGGAGAGAACTGAACAATGAGAGGTTGGAGCAAATCAATTCCCTGAACCACCAGCCCAGTGAACATGATGGAGCAGTAAGATAGAATCTGGTCTCTGTCACAATAAAATGTGACACCACCCTTGGGCCACCTTCTTGGATGTTGGAGAAGAGATACAGACACTGTTTTTGCTTAAGCCATTGCATTTATGTTTCTGTTGTTCTCAGCTGCTTTGTTCTTTTCCCTTTCCTCCTGTTCTACCAATGATGTGAGGCAGTATCCAGTAATTATAAAAAGAATCTACTTTGTGAATTTTGACTCCTTTGCCTGAGAATCAGATGTCTGCTGTGATAGAAGTCTTGGTGGCTAAAGGCAAAATTATTTCATCAGTGACAAGAATAGATTCATGGCATAGAAGCTGAGAGACAGCTCACACCACCTGTAAGCAGGAAAGGTGGTGGTGGACTTGGCTCTGATGACTCTGGTTGCTTACCAAGGAGAAGGCAGGTGGTCACTGCTTAGAAGTGGGTGAGTTTGAGAAAGACATGCTCAGGGGTCACTGTTAACGGGGAATTGCTGTGTAGAGATACAGAAAAGGCCACTGAGGACTGCAAGCTTGGAAATAACACTGGTTCTGTCAGAATTTCTAGTCAGGTCTTAGGAACTTGCAACAAATACTAGACACGATGCTGAGAAACACACACACACACACACACACACACACACACACACACACACACACACACAGGCTACAGTTAGCAGACAGTCAGAGACCTGAAGGCAAAGCCCCTGTTCCTATCTTCCTGTGTATTGTATAGCACGTTCATACTTCCTTCCATTTTTTATTTCCTTTTGGGGTTACTTGGAAGTTTTTAAATTTCATCTATTAATGAATAGCATTCAGATAAAACTAAGACCAAGATGGAATTTTATGAGATACAGAAAGAGGGAGAGGGAGAGGGAGAGGGGATATTTTTCAAGAGGGCACCGGGCTTTGTATATAGTAGTAGAACATGGTAATCATTGTTTATCTGTTTATTATACTTCCACAGCTCCAACTATCTTCCCATCCTTTCTTCTAACAAATGCTGCATCCCGTCATAGTTCCAGGTTAGCCTCCAAACCATATCATACACCCTGTTTCTAGGGATGATGTGGTCCAGCTGCAGTGTTTCTCCTGGATCTTCTAAACCCGAGTTAAGGCATGGGAGGATGGAAGGTTGAATCCCTGAGGAAATGCATCAAAATACAGACTGTTATGGAATTTTCAAGCAACTCTTTACTTTGTGTCTTTTCTAGACTTGACAGTTCATTTCTTTCTTCGATTTCATAAATGATGCAAGTCTCCTCCATTTTAAAGTTTATGCTAGCTAGAGTAATTCTCTTTTGCTTGCAAATAATAACATTAACATAGGATCCATAAATCCCCATGTAGCTCATGAACTTTAGGTATATACTAACTTTACTGGTGAGGGAAGGCAATGACTGTTTAAAACTATCCAGGAAACAGAGGCATCCAGCCCCAGCAATAGATTACATGGCCATGTACTCAGGACTGTTTAAACTAGTTTATATCATGCTCAAAGTACCTCCTTTCATAAAAATACAAATGGCTTGTCTTTTTTCTCAAAGCGGAGAGACTATAAACACGATGGTGCAGGCTGTGAGACAGGGGGATGGGAAGCATATTTATTTGTATTGGCCTTGGAAGCTCAAGAGCAAAAATGAAAACAAACAAATAATGATAATAATTTTTTTAAAGCCTTCAGGGGTTGACTACTAAAGACAGAACAAATTATCCCCAAAGTTTTACAACATAAAACAGGACAAATATTGAAAATTACATTGACAAGTGCATACAATAGTGTAATTTTTTTCTTAATTAAACTGACAAAGATCCCTAGTTCTACATAAATCAACACAAAGAAACAAATCTACAGTGTTAAGAGAAGTACAGCAAAAGTTTCTGGGAGGAAAATACAAGGAAAATCATAATGAAATAATTTCTTCCTTCCTTCCTTCCTTCCTTCCTTCCTTTCTTCCTTTTTTTTTTTTCTGACTTGATATTCTTGGGATAGGTGGGTGGGATGGAACATGGTAGAGTTCTGTGAGTCAGCTTCCAGGAGACATAGCAGGAGTCAGACATAACAGGACACGAAAGACTCAGTGGTTACTTCTGTGTTTTGAGTAAAAGAAAAATGAAGTTTAACAGCCATCCATTGGACTGAGCACAGGGTCCCCAATGAAGGAGCTAGAGAAAGGACCCAAGGAGCTGAAGGGGTTTGCAGCCCCTTAGGAGGAACAACAATATGAACTAACTAGTACTCTCAGAGCTCACAGGGACTAAAACTCCAACCAAAGAGTACACATGGGGGGACTCATGACTCCAGCAGCATATGTGTAGCAGAGGATGGCCAAGCTGGTCATCAATGGGAGGAGAGGACCTTGGCCCTGTGAAGGTTCTATGCCCCAGTGTAGGGGAATGCCAGGGCCAGGAAGCAGGAAGGGGTGGGATGGTGAGCAGGGGGGAGTGGGGAGGGAAAAGTGTATTGTTCTAGTTTTTTTTTATTTTGTTTTTCTTATTTTATTTTCTTCTTCTTCTTCTTCTTCTTCTTCTTCTTCTTCTTCTTCTTCTTCTTCTTCTTCTTCTTCTTCTTCTTCTTCTTCTTCTTCTTCTTCTTCTTTTTGACGGGAACCTGGGAAAGGAGATATTGTAAATAAGAAAACATCTAATAAAAAAAAGAAAATGTGAAAAAACAAACAAACGAACAAACAAACAAACAAACAAGTTAGAATAAGTATCAGAAGAACTGAGCCAACTGAACTCCTGGCTGTAAGCTGAGGAGGACTCTGAAGGTAACTTCCTGCTTTCCACCACTGTGTTCCCACCCCAGTCAGTGTACCTCACCTCTGCCTTTTCTGCTCCCTGACTCCCGTTTCCTGCTTCCATCAGCAGAGCTATCCTTGAACAATTTTCCAAATGTGTTCTTCTAATGTCTTTGTTGTTACATTGCATGAACTCATACCACATTTATTTTTTTTTACAACTCATTTCATTATATTTAGACATGGCTTAATTTTCATTAAATAGATCCAAAGTACATATGCCAAATACAAAGCTTCTCACACAAGCTTTTGCCAATCAATAAAGGCACTGCTTCTCATGGAGTTCTTACAGAACCAGAATCATCAAGGTAGCTTTTAGACATCTACAGCAGCAGTCAGAGCTGGCCTATACAGTAAAATCTGCTTGTCACCTCTAAATTAATTAATTAGGAAGGCAGGCATTGGAGGTAATCAAGAATGGTTTATCAGACACACTGTTGCTTCTTGTGTAGACTTACTCTGAACCTCATTGGTGAAACTGGAGCTTATATACTAAACTGAACCCAGGATTTGTTCTCCTCACATGTGGCAAAGCATAGAATGCAAACAATTGTCATGAAGGAAGACTTTATGCTCAACTGATCCCCAGAAACAAGAAGCACAGCACACTAGTGTGGGCTAAGGCAGGGATGGTTGGGGTGGGTGGTGGATAGAGTATTGGGATGACCAGAGTTGGTCAGGAGGCTCAAGTAGGGAAAAGGGAAAGTGTGACCTTGGTGGTGTTGCTTTTAAGAAGGAAGCAGGCCAGCTGTTCATCCCAGCCGGAAAGTGGGCTCCAACAGTGGAGGAGGTTGCCCCTTTTTGCCTAATGCAACTTCCTTGTTTGGATTAGCAGAAAAACCATTTCTTTCCAGTTTAGTTCTTTCCAGATTTGAGAGCTTGTTCAGAGGATAGGTTCAGACTTGTTGGTTTGCATATCAACCACACACCCATAAGGAAGTTCCTCACCACCTCCAAATGAGCTAACCCTAAGAGCAGTCTCTCCAGGATTTCCAAGTCACTAAGGTGTCATATCATCACAAAACTCAGAAAAAAATTCATAGGTTAACACTGTGCAGCTGGGTCCTATCATGAGCATTTGATGTCTTGTATTGCCTGGATTTGTTCTTCTACCTTTTGGCCTTCTAGCCAGTGATGCAAAGAAGGGCTCAAGAAGAGCTGTGGGGTGCAGACAAACACTGCTTCAATTGCTCCCAGTTTCTGCTTTAAAGACCCCATACTTGTGAGACAACCTGGACATTCTTTAGAGGAGGTAAAAGGAGACTTGTGAAGAGTCTGATTAGAGAGACCACTAGAGGGGAAGAGATTTCCTCACACTGAAGGGATGGTTCCAAATTTCTTAAGCAGTTCTTGTTCATGGGTAGCTGGGTCTAGACTCTGAATCTTAGAGAAGAATGGTTGCAAGGATGGGTTGCTCCAGGTAGGATACCCTGCTCTATCAAGGAGTCCAGCCCTGCCCAATGTTCCTAATGATAAGAGAGTGAGCCACTGTATATGAAGGGTCTTGACACTAGGACAACAGACATGTTTGTCAACCCTGCCCACCTCTGTGTGTGTATGTGCCTGTCAACCCTCCCCTCTGTGTGTGTGTGTGTGGTATGTGTTTATGTGTATGTGTTTGTGTATCTCTGTATGTGTGTCTGTCTGTGTATGGTGTGTGTGTGTGTGTCTGTGTGTGTGTGTGTGAGTGTGGTGTGTATATGTGTGTGTATGTGCCTGTCAAACCCACCTCCTCTATTTCTGTGTGTGTTGTGTGTGTGTGTATCTGTGTGTGTATGAGATGACTCTTTTTGGATTGGGAAAGCACAAAAGGTGACTAACTTAAAGAGTTCTTTCCTGTTAAGTAGGATGGGAATCTAGAATGAAAATTAGTTTACGACCAAGAAAATGTGCTTGATTTCTCCTACCTGCCCCACCTGTTCCACTTCTGGAACAGTGCCAACCACACAAGAGACACCTTAAACAACAAAGATTGTCACTGGGGGACTTCCTGGAGAGACCTTTTTTGTAAAACAATTCCTTATGATGTGCATAGCCATCCCTGCAAAGACACCTCTACATTCACGTCACTCATCATTTGGCCTGCCTTCTCCTCCTCCAGCCCTCTTCAATACTTTCCCTGCTCCACCAGTGTCTGAGTAGGCTGACCTTCACAGACTACCTGACCCACATGTATCTCTGACAGCTGGCTTCTGGTTGGAACTGCTAGGAGAGTGTCAACAGGAGACAGAGAGCTGGACTCCATCCCTGCTAGATATTCAACATGGTCAGGTGGCCACAGCTCCTGCTAGTGACTTCCTGCTAGTGACAACAATGCAGTGATGATACTCTCTTCTTTGTTTTTCAAGCCACAGAGTAGGGATGTCCTTCTCCTGTGGCTAGTACTGGGAGCCAGATCCTCATGTTGGTTCCCTAGCCCTGCACATTCCTCTGAAGGCAATCCTTCGCTAATCACACCCTCGTCTTCAGAATAGGGTTGTTTTTCTCTAGGACCTTGACTGCTGACGTAAGCATGATTATTCTCTTGGTTGTTTTCCCAGCAGCAGGAATGGTTACAGTGATCTGGTCATTTTGTCCGACATGCATTCTGCTAGCCCCTCTATGCCTATTAGTAGTCATGCAGGCAGGCGGCCTGGGCTTCTGGGTCAGCCTGTGGTTGCCTGTCACTGTGGGATAGTGTTTGGATGGAGTCAGACCTCTGTATCGAGGACCTGACAAGGTATTGGCACTGGTCTGACCTGAGTTCAAGCTGCATTTCTAGCTGTGATATCTCTTTTGCACTTGATCGATTTAAATAATTTCTCTGATGTCTATTTCTTCATCTGTGACATGTGCTCATGCCAGCATTCACTGGCTGGGTTGTGTGAGGACAACCAAGGCCATGAGGAGAGCCGAGCACATCCATCTCAGCTTTGAGGATGTGGATGTGGTCAGATGTCGAGTTTGGGCCTCTGCCTTTGGTTTCCACACAGTTGAACTCACCCAGCTCTATACCTTGTTTCAAGATGAGAAGATGCAGGAGCCTCATCCTGGGGAGTGCTTAGCACAGAGTGGAACTAACTTTTGTCTTATCTGTACATGGTAAGGCAGAACAGGGCAAAATCTTCCAGAAACTGAGAACATATTGGGCTCCCAGCTATCACCTCCTGAGTATGACTTTGGGGTACAAGTGTAATATGATGAATCTCTGACACCTCAAAATCTCAAAATGTATATATTCCCCAGTGAGAACCAGCCCCACAGGGACTCAGGGTAGAAGAACGCTCTGAGCTTCTACATGGCAAATGACCCATATCAGAGGCTGTAGAGTTCTGGAGAAGTCTGTGCAACTTTCTTCTGGGAGACGGTGGAACACAGGCCAAGCTATAGGCAGGTTCTGCAGGGGAGTTTCCCAGGAGCTCAGTTCTCAAGGAGAGCTAACTGCAGCTCTTCTTGGTTATTGCTATTGCTTTGGCAATTTATTTTTATTATAAAGGACTAGAAGGCTGGGTAGCTATTTGTTCATTTGTCTATCTATCTTCTATTTATCATCTATCTATCTATCTATCTATCTATCTATCTATCTATCTATCTATCTATCTAACTATCTATCTATCTATCTATCTATCTTCTCCTTATGTATTTTGGAGTGACCTGGAATTCCTAGTCCTCCTGCCTTAACATCCTGCGTATTAGGAGTGCAAGCATGCTGGGCTCTAGGTAATGGATGCTTCCTGACTGTGCCTGGGCCCATGGGGGGAGCTGTAAAGATGCTGACGCCATGGTTTCAGCCTGATTTTCAGAGGACAAGGATGACCTATATAATCAAAAGCTATTGCTGCCTCCATAGGGATCTTTACAATATAAATACCTGTTTGCATTTCAAGTGTGTGTCTTTGTCCCTCCCAGGGGGTGGGCTTGTTTTGAGGCTTTAGTCACAACTGAATATTGGGCAAATCTCCAAGGGGAACAAGACATCTCCATTGCTTCTCACATGTAACTTGTCAGGCTTCCCCTGTGGTGTGAGCACGTTTGTGTGGGAAGAGAAGTTCTTCATTAACTATTATTCTGTGGTCAGCCCTTGCTTGCTGAGGATTTCCAGTCACAGCTGGAAATTTGTGTTGACGTGTCTCTGTGTTGCCATGCCTGCTTCTTGACTTCCACGACTTTGAATGGTCCTGGTTTAGGAGGTGCGCTTCTGGCTCCTTTTTCTTCTCTTCTGCACCCTTTCTGTCCCACACTATTCATCATCCTTCTTAGTTTTACCAAACAAACACAATCCCAGGCCCTCAACAGTGAAGAAATGAGTTTATGAGTGAGTTAACAGTGTGTTATAATCTCCCTGGCAGAATGAAGTTAGTTATTCTAAGTAACTTTGCCTGCTTTTTGACTATTAAGGCAATAACCTCCACAAAATTAGAGTTTTCCCAGGGAAAAGGAGAAACCACTGATTCCTCTGCCAGCCAGAAGAAGAGCCGTCTCCCGGGAGGAGATTTCAACCTGAGAAATTGTTAGCTCTTCTTGCTGAAGAGACCAGGGTGAGACAGTGATGGGGTAAGACCACATCCCGACAGGGTCTGCTCGGTTCTGCATCCCTCTTGTCCTGTATGTAAATCTTAGCTTCATGTCAGGACTCTGATGATAGTCTTGGTGGCAGTCATTGGGCCTCTGTTTCTCTTTCCAGTGTGGACATCAATCTCCTTTTCCTAGTTTTACTATTATTTTCTGTTTTTTAGTTTTTACCTTTTAACTCTTTTAAATTTATTTTTTATGCTTGAAACATTATCTTAAGGCCAGGGAGGTCTCAAATTCCCTTTGTAGTGAAGCATGACCTTGAACTTCTGATGGTCCTGCGTTTACCTCCTTAGCACTGATGGTACAGGTATATGGCACCATGCCCTGGATATGTAGTGCTCGGAGTTAGGCAAGCACTCTGTCAACTGGCTATATCCCCAGTCCTCTTCTCTGTTTAATGATCTACTGAGGATGAGTGATCAAATTAGCTTGTTAGGGCTGCTGGGACTCAGGTACTGACACTAACAACATCAGCCATGTTGGAGAGATTCTTGGAGGAGAGTGCTGAAGTGAACCACAGCCTTCCTGTGCACGGTTCTCCATGAACTTTCTTAGTTGCAAGTCTGCATACCTGATCCTTTCTCTGCATGGATTAATATCCTCTGTCATAGATTGAGATAACTGGTCATTGGGGCCAACTGCCAACTCTTGCCCAGTGGATCCCTTGATCTCACTGAGCCATGTCATGCCTATGTTCAGGGAGCCTCAGGGAGGGCAGGGTGGAAGCTTTCATTTTAAATGACAATGTGGGACCAAAATAGGAAGTGACCTCATGCCTACTAATAAGGCTGGGTTTTTGAGCTATCTTTGCTAGGTAAAGTTCTTTTGCTGGTTCTCATTAGACTTCATATTTATGAGCAAATTGCTGAGCATCCCTGGGCCTCAGTTTCCTATTTTGCGCATGGAGATTAGGAGATTAAAATGCATAATTTCTAAAGTACTTTTAGACTGATTTTCTCTACACTGCTCTGTCACTGTGCCTCTCTAACAGATGCCCACCTCACTGTTATCCATCAGTAACTTGGAACCCAGGAATTTGCTGTTGAAAACCACAAATGCCTGCATGCCCTGTGGGAAGTGGTACCCAGCCTGCATCAGTGTCTGAGTCCTGCATCCACTGTCCCCATCTTCCATCATTCATTTCCTCCTGGCCTAACTGGCTTTCAAAGGGATTTATTATTAGGATGGAGGCTTCACTGATCTGGGTGAAAGTAACTGCTCTTGTCAAAGAGAGCTGAACACAGAGGCCAGTTAGTGTTTTCTCAGTTCCTTTATCCATCATGTCTTTGCTACAACAGTAGGTCAGTGGAAGCCAAAATCCAGTCCTCAATTATCCTTTTGTTTAGACACTCCAGCAAGGGCATTCTACAATCCACAGATACTTTTGAAATGAAATAGAATTTGACAACAAATCTTTTATAAATAATGGCATTGACATTATATCTCTTTTAGCGTAATTTACTCCTCACAATAATTTTGACTTAGTTTGTTCTACACAGTGTGTTATTTTAATCTTCTTTCCTATTATTATTATTGATGAGGGCTCTTGGAAAAAAGATTAGAAGATTGGTTGAAAATTATCCTCGGTGAATTTAAAACAATAATAGGGATGTGAATACAGATTAAAGCAAATTAAGGGCTGCTGTGGGCGCATTGGCAGATGACTACTTGATTAATTGGGAATGTACTATTGGCAAGCACTATTGGCAAGCTTTGCCTCTTCCCTTCCTCATAGTGCCCTGAAGATTTGCCTCCCCGGCCCTGTTCCTTTCTGGGTGCTTATCTCTGCCTTCGATCCTCTCTTTCACATTCCTCCATTTTTCTGTCACTCTCTTCCTATGCAGAGATTTAAAAAATGCCTTGCCAAGGAGGGTTCATGGTGCAGAGTCCTTGGTGTAAAGGCTCCCTTTAACTTTCATCTCCTTTAGAAGCTTTTTTTCTGCTCTCAGCTACCAGGCCAATCTTATCTATGACATCACTCTCTAGTTTACTAATTTGGGTAGGGATTTCTAGTAGTTTTTGAAGACAGAAACAGTTATTTCTAAGGAATATGGGGTATGATCACTGAGCAAACATCCCCTGGGGTGTTGAATTAAAGGTAAAAAGATGGCTTATGTTTCCCTCTCCTTCTTTTCCCTTTCTTTCTTTCCTTCCTTTCTTTCTTTCTTTCTTTCTTTCTTTCTTTCTTTCTTTCTTTCTTTCTTTCTTTCTCTCTCTCCCTTCCTTCCTTCCTTCCTTCCTTCCTTCCTTCCTTCCTTCCTTCCTTCCTTCCTTTCTTTTTCTTTCTTCCTTTCTTTCTTTCTTTCTTTCTTTCTCTCTCTCCCTCTCTTTCTTTCTTTCTTTCTTTCTTTCTTTCTCTTTTCTTTCTTTCTTCTTTTTATTAGGAATTCTCAGAGCTTCTAAAACAATATCATAGAAAACATAGTCTTCATTTTTCCAACTAGTGGGATATTTAATATAGGCCTCATAGGAGAATAAGGAAAACAGAGTCTAAGACTGTGGCAGCCCCATGTCTGGAGTTTATAAAGCCTGTGATGGTGGAAGCTGGGCAGTTCCAGTTGCTCACCTCTCACATGCACAGTCAGTTCACAGATTCTGACTCTTCTTAGAGGAAAGTCATACAAATCTGTTACTGCTCAGCAGTAACGTTAGAGAGAGAGGGTTATTCTGGAAAATGGAGTTAGAAAGAAGAGCATCAGTAAGAGAGAGTTAGGGAGAATACAGGGTGGCCACAGGTATACCTGTCCACGTGGTTGGTTTACAAAATTAGACGGGAGTCATGAACGCTCAGCCATCTTCCATTTTAATGTCCTGTTTGTTACAAGCCAACAGATAGAAAAAGTGAGGTAAGTCCCTCTCACGAATTCGTCAGCATGCCAGTCCAATCCAGCGACTTCTCTTGATCTATGGAGGTGGGACTTCTGATGTAACTGGAACCAGGAACGAGGCGTGGCAAATAGTAGGAGGTGGGCAGAGAGGTGTGGTTATGAGAGGCAGGCCTCAAACCAGGAGGGTTACACAAATCTGTCGGAGTATAAGCCTGTGCTACTCTAGCCTCAGTTTTCTTTCTCTTGTAATCTGTGAAACTGTTCACATTAGTGCATCACTGTTTTCTCTTCTTGGCTATAGTCATGCTAGGGCGCGCCAAAGGACACTTGAAAAGGTCAGTTGGATGCCCTTTGACCTGTAACAAACATTCTCTCTTTATCATTATTCATTTATTTTATTTATTTACATTTCAAATGTTGTCCCCCTTCTTGTACCCTCCAAGTTCTCCATCCCATGCCCTCTCCCTTCACCTCTAAGAGGGTGTTCCCCATTCACTTCCATCTCATTCTTCTAGCATCCCCCTTCTCTGGGGCATGGAGTCTCCACAGGACCAAGCACATACTCTCCCTCTGAGGCCAGACAAGACAGTCCTCTGCTACATATGTAGTGAGGGCCACAAACCAACCCATGTATGCTCTTTAGTTGGTAGCTTAGTCCCTGGGAGCTCTGAAGGGTCCAGTTAGTTGATACAGTTGTTCTTCCTATGGGGTCGCAATCCCATTCAGCTCCTTCAGTTCTTCTCCTAACTCTTCCATAGGGTCCCTGGGCTCAGTCCAATGGTTGGCTGTAAGTATCTGCATTTGTCTCATTCAGGTGCTGGCAGAGCCTCTCAGAGGACAGTCATACCAGGCTCCCATCTGTAAGCACCTCTTGGTATCAGCAATAGTGTTGGTGTTTGGTGTCTGCCCATGGGATGGACCCCAAGGTGGGCTGGTCCCAAGGTCTGGATGGATTTTCCTTAAGTCTCTGCTTCATTTTTGTCCCTGCATTTTCTTTAGAAAGAACAATTCTGGGTTAAAAAAATTTGAGACGGGTGGGTGGCTCATCCCTCAACGGGGGGGGCCATGTCTATCTACTGTAGGTGGTCTCTTGGGGTTCTATGTCCCTGCTGTTGGGTATTTTGGGTACTGTTATCCTCACTGGGTCCAGATACCAGGGATGTGGGAGGCTCCTAGGGCCTGTAACATTCTCAATAGTACCATCTGGGGAAAGCCAACTTTGATAGCAGAGTAGTGGTTCTCAGTCTGTGGGTCGTTACCCCCCTTGGGGATTAAATGATCCTTTCATAGGGTCACATATCAGATGTTTACATTACAATTAATAACAGTAGCAAAATTATGAAGTAACAACAAAAATAATTTTTATAGTTGGGGGTCACTATAACATGAGGAACTGTATTAAAAGGTCACACCATTAGGAAGGTTGAGAACCACTGTTCTAGAGCATGCCTGCGGGAGCATCTGGGAGGGGATCTCCAGATGGAGAGAATCTGGGAGGCAGAAGCTTATTCAATGTGGTTCATCTCATGATGAGCACATAGATATGTGCACTGGATGCACATGCGCGCATGTGTGTACACACACACACACACACACACACCCCACATCAAACCTCTATTTTTCCTCTCTGTTCATTTCTAAAGATATAGGTGCTCAACACTACAACTGTAAAGGCACTCCCATCTCACCTCCATATGGAAAGTAGAACAACACCATGGTAGGTAGCACATGCTGTGTCTCAGTTTTCATAGAGCCTCATGTGCTGAAATCCGGGGTCTTCTAGTAAGAAGAGCTTAAAGTAAGAAATGTCAGTCTGGGATGAGTCCGTGCATTATTGTCTTGGTGTAGTAATATACTCTTGCCTGTCATGTAGTCAGTATATTGACTATTTAGCTTCTAGATTAGTGCGTCCCTTTATGTTTTTGTAAGGGTGCTGCTGAATGGCATAATCAAACAAACATAAGGGATTGCCTCTGGGTTTGAGGAATAGAAGAATAATCATGCTGCAGCTTGTCCCATAGATGAGTACTTTGTTTTGAAGTGTGCTGATGGCAGTGCAGGTGGGTCAATCTTTGCTTCTTTAGTCCATATGGCCCTTGCTAACAGTAGGGAACCTGCTGTCAGACAGAACCCAGATGTATACCACTAGCTCTGTTTTTTCACAACCAAGTCAGTGCTCAAGCTTTGTCAAAACAAGTTTCTGTTAGCTTTGGTGTAAAGCGCTGGAGAAGGTGGCTATGTACATGGATTGAATTCCTGGAGGGGCTCCAAGCTTTATTATAGGGCGAAACAATGAACATCACAACCTGCCTTCATAACATAATAAAGTCCTCAGAGGAAGGGTGGATCAACTATTACCATAGGTGGATAAATAAAGGGTGGAACCAGGAAAGCTGTCCAGGACAGGAGAAACCAATATTCCAGGTGGAGGGAAACGAAGACACTTTGGTTGTCACTTAGCTACTCTGGATGATGCTCTGTCCAGTGGGTCTGGTTTATGAGTGCAGACAGATCAAAACTCAACTTTATGTATTTACTTATACATGATCTAAGTACCAGTAGTTCTGGTTGAGTCTTTGAGCAAGATATATGTCTGATGTAAGCTAGATAGCATATATTAAAGTGAACACACTGGGGGCGGGGGGATAAGATGAACAGGGGTTGAGTTTTGGCTTTGCCACTTACGGAGTGTTTGCTCTTAGGCTTATTTTCTATGAGAGTTTATGAAGCTCAGTATCTTGTCCATGTGTATAATGAAGATAACACTAGCTCCCACATTGTTCTTGTGTATAAGATGATACATATAGATGATACACGCAATGATTTAGGCAAGTGCCTGCTACTTCATCTCTATTGTTTGAAATAATATTTCTTTTTTTCTGATTAGGACATAGAGAATTTGCCTCCTATAAAGAGATGAGTAGAAATTAAGGTAGCACACCCACCCATCTCCCTAACATCTGCCTCTAGTCCCCCACTCATGCCTTGCCTCCCTTTGTTAAACAGAGACTGACATACTTCTCTGGAGACGATGAAAAGGCAGTTAGTTGTAACTGAGCAGAAGCTCAAGTCTTTCCTGCTATTTTTCCATCTTCCTCTTGCTTTCTTATCATTCACTTATGGCTGTCACCATCCTGTTTGCCTTTGGAATCATTCCTCCTCTCCAGCATCCCCTGATGTTACAATTATCTCATCAGAGGTATGCAACACAACTTTGATGTTTTTCTTACAAGTCAAGCACTTGGTGGGAGGACATCTTTCCTAAAGGCATGAAATCTTTCCTTGTGATGCTCACAGCACAGCTGAATTTGGGATTTTTCAATTACTAGAAAGTATCAAATCAGAAGAGAAGGAGATAAGGAGGGGCTTGACTGCATTGCTTGGCATACTCAAGACTTCCAATGCTGCTTCAAGTAGGGTGAACTCGAGGCCCTGGAATATTTTCTCCCTCCGTCTCTATCTCTGTCTCTGTCTCTCTGTTTCTCTGTCTCTGTCTACTTGCCTCTTCTCATCTCCCTCTTTCTCTTTCTTCTTCCTTCCTTCTTGCATATGGATAATTTGTGCATGAGCTTACATGTATGGTATGTACATGCACATGTTTGCAGGTGTATGCTGAGGTTAGAGGTTGCCTTTCTCAATTCCTAGCTACATTATTTCTCACCTTTCTCAGTTCCTAGCCACATTATTTTTGAGATAGGATCTCTCACAGATCCAGAAGCTCTTGATTTTTCTGACTTAAGTGGTCAGCAAATTCCAGGAATAGTCATCCCTGCCTTTTAATGGATCATAGGCGCACCCAAAACATTCAACTTTTTTGTGTGGGTACTGGAGATCTAAATGTAGCTCCTCCTGCCTATACACTAAACACTTTACTGACTGAGCTGTCAAAGTGGCTTTTAAAACCTTTAAAACTTATTATTATTATTGTGTATGGGGGCAGGGCATGAGTGGGGGACTTGGAGGATAACTTTTTGTGCTGTTGAGTCTCTCCTTCTGTTTCTATGTGGTATCTGGGAATAAGCAGACAAATGCTATTCCAGGTGAGACATTTCCACAGGTTTCCCAGTTGAGTTGTCTTTCCACTCTCTGCCCTTTTCTGGTGTGTATGTGTGTGTGTGTGTGTGTGTTAAGGGATATGAGTAATATGTGTATATTGGTGGACAGTTCATACAACTTTGCCAGCTGTGAGGTTCTCACTCTCAGGCCTCTGTTTTATTTTTATTCATTTTGAGGAGACAGCAAGCACCTGCCCCTACATGTATCATAGCTATTTTGCTATGTTAATTGCAGTTCCCCGAGAGTTCAAGCTTCCCCACTAAATGCCATCTAATTACATCCCCTACTAATTAATGTCAAGAGAGACTTGTCAGGTGAGTCTGTTGGTGCGTTCCTACCTCTGTCACACCAGAAGGGGGCATTTGTCTACAGGAGCAGATGGGCTAATAGTCATAGAATCCCAGAGAGGCAACACCTTCACAGCAGGCATCTATCCAATGATCTCTTAAGCAGTTAGCAGAGTATGCTGTAGGGTACCCCAAATGGAGTCCATATGGAAGTGAAGCCTCTCAAAACTGCACCAGATTAATGCTTCTCAAAGGAAAGTTCTAGGGAACCTGGACTTGAGGTCCCATGGCAGACTATTTATTTCTAGTGCATAGGCTGTGGTCTAGATGTTTATCCCACATCAGATGTGTGGAGTCTGCTGAGCCTAGACCTTACTAGATGCTCAGGGAACAACTTCTATCAAAGAAATTAATCTGGTCTAGTGGATGTGGACCTTGACAGTGTAGCTTGTCACTTTCAGAGCTAAGTAGAGGTGGCTGGGAAAGAAGTGCCAGGGTGACAACCCAACCTCTCTTGCTTCTGTCACTCTGTCTCTTGTGGTGGTTCTAACTCCTTCTTCTAATCCTCTTTCCCATAATTCTCTCCAGTTTTCCTTAGGCATACATGTGAGAGATCTCCTGGAGGTCTTTTAAGAATTGCAGTTTTCTGGAACTCATCACTACTGATTCTCAGGCAGTGAGTCAAGGTTGAAATTTCAACAGCAGCACACCGATTCTCAAGCAGGAGACTGGAGATATCATTCAACGATGGCCACTTTAGAAGACTGTACAAAATCTACAGTAGGATTTTTTTTGCCTTTATCTACATGGGCACAAATAATCCCTTCTAAAGACTGTCTGCATTGCCATTGATAACAGTTGGCTAAATATGAATTGGCTGCTGATTTTCTAACCACATCAGGAGTGTGAGAGGAGCTAAAGCAGATGTGAAAAAAAGTGATAATTTGAATTAACCAGTGCATGCTTGTAGACACACACACACACACACACACACACACACCTCACATTATAATGCTTGTCTATGGGTGCATAGTTCATTACTCTTGACTCTAAGTAGCAGAAGTGTCATTCTGGAACTAAAGCTTATCTCTGTAAGCTTATAATAGCAGCTGCTGCTCCTTAGCATGGATTGAAATGAGCAACGAGAAGAGTTAATGGTTTTCTGTGTTTGTCTTTATTGATGCAATATTATGTTTTCTTTCCAACAAACTCCTATGCAATAAGGGTACGGGTAATAAATGCTTTCAGGGTTAATGTCTCCACAGAGCTCTGGAGTTTAAGCCTTTCTTCTTTTAGGCATACAGCAGAAGAAATGGAGCTGCTGGGCTTGAACTCTATATAATTAGTTTTAAAGATCTTTCTGTCATGTTTAGAAGTAATCTGTCATGTGGCTGAAGAAACCTAATAACACACGTGCATGCACACACACACACACACACACACACACACACACACACACACACACACATTAGGAGTCCCAATCTTGTTCCTGACACTGGAGAGTTTGTTGACTCAGGAGGCAACATTGAGTCTCTTAGCTTTATTTTCTTGTTTGCAAATGGAGGGGACTATTGTGTTAAATTGAGAGTCTCTGGGAAGCTCAAGCAAAGGATCTGGCTAGGGAAATTGTCAGAGAAAACCACCTGATCTGGATTCAAACAGTAGTAATTTTTTGCCTTATACTCATTACGTTGATCCTAACATTCATAGATCCTATGTAAAATAAGCCCCA
>NW_022196912.1:4174902-4217402 GCF_008632895.1 Mastomys coucha | reverse complement strand
ACTCTGATTATGGTAGAGAAGTATGGAGAGAAGAGAACTTTAAGGTCAGCTTAACCAGTGCCTCTGGAGCCACGCACATGGGTATCTGAGAAGGCACTGGTTAGAGCATAGAGGAGTCCATGTTGTGAGAGTCGATGTCAGCAGCTGCTTCTTTGTGAAGAAAGCCTGACTCAGAGTAGAATGCTTCTTCCCATTTCCCACACGAGATGCTTTTCCAGACCCACAAATTCACATATTTCAGTGTGATCTTTAGCATTACCTATGTATGATGCTTCATTTTCTGATTGTCTTTGCATAGTTTTGTAAAACACAGGCAACTCTGGTGTTTTAAAAACCTGCAGGAAAAGAATGAGAGTAGACTTGTCATCTCTTGTTTCTTTCTAGCAACATTCCAAGAGATGGCATGCCTGAAAGAATGTACAGAGTTAACATGGAAGATGATTACATACCTAAAGATGCTGTCCAGATTTGACATGGGAAATATTCATAGACCCAGGAGAAGCTCACTAGAGGTCATACATAGCAAGAGCTACTTCGAATGCCTGTTCAGCTTTACACAGAGATGTCTCTTTAGAGCTCTTGATCATTGAAGTCATTTTTATGTGTCAGGAGCCGAGAGGCACCTTCAGTTCCATCATGGAGACCTGTGGAGCAGAGACTGAGCTCCAGATCCGGGTTTTCACTGTCTGACCTGTCCTCTTCTGCCAAGTTGTCTTACCTTAAACCAACTGTCATTCTTGCTTTGAGAAAACCAAGCTGGATGAATGCCTTAACTTGCAAATCTGTCTTGCCACAAGCAGCTCTGGATGCCATGTGACTAGTCTGCTTTTTCTTGGTAGCCTGTGTCTGGGGAGTTACCTATGGAAGTCCTTTCTTGCCTTAAAGCCTCTTCTCTCCCCATGAGCACTGCAGAACTCAGGAACTAGGGAAGGAAGACTTGGTTCACACTTTGCCTGGGATGTGAGCAGTTTTTAATGTAGAACCATGTGGGCGTGCTGCAAGTACAGAAGATGGAATCTCTTGTACTGAGTCTGTCTTCTGAAAGTCCACAGTGGGTCCGGGGCCTCACAGGCAATCACTCAGTTGTATCAGTGATAGTTCCTACTAGCTGGAGGGTGTGAACATCAAAGCCAGTCTGTAATTTTAAAGACACCAGCCAAGCCTGTGCCAAGCATGTGTTTTCCTCTGCAAGTCCAAGGACTGCAGTAGGGAAGCCTTTTCATGCTGATCTTCTTGCTGAGAATCAGCTAAGGAAGAGGAGGAGGAAGGGGGAGAGGAAAAGGAAGAGGAAGGAGGTTATTTGGTCAGTATTTTCCTTAGCGATAGCAAAAATAATTCTAGACTTTCCTAAATATGAACTGTCCTTCTCCACTTCTGCTTTAAATTATGGGGCACAGAGAGTTGTGGACAGGGAGAAGAGAATATGATGTAAGGGCTCTGAAGGGGCAAGGATTCTTCCAGTCTGTGGACTGAAGTGAGAAATAGCCCAGAATGAGCAACATGCCTCCATTTTGAGAATATTCTCCACACTGAGTACCAACATCTTGCTTCCAGCATCGTCTCTGCTCTGTGATGCTCTGGCTTCCACTCCTGCAGTTTATGGTCCAAAGCTGCACTCCTTCTGTGACCAGTTCAGTGTAGTTTCTTGCAACTAGATCCTGCTCATTTTCTCATTATCATTATTGAGTGGGTTGCAAGATTGCTTCATCGAGGCTGTGGCACTGGCACTGTGTAACTAAGTCTGTGTTCCTGAGACCCAGACAGAACAGTCTTACTCCCTAGCAGGCACTAAGGTGTCCTGAGATCTACTCATCCATCTCCAACACCATTCTCACTCATCCCCAACCAGCAGGTTCCTCGTGATATCCCCACATCTGTTCCTCTGCCTGCACCAGCCCACCTTAAAATATTCCAGTCTCCAGAGTCTACGTCAGATCTTAGCTTTGACATAATCTTTCCCTCACATCTCCTGTTTCCTATCTTGTTTCTCCTTGTCTTGAGTTTTTAAAGAAATCCAGTTTGAGGAAAATGTAATTTTTTAAAATAAATTCCAATAATTAAGAATATTAACAAAAATATGTAAATGCCCTCAAAGCAAGATTGTGTGTGTATATGTGTGTGTGTGTGTGTGTGTGTGTGTGTATGTGAGTGTGTGTGTGTGTGTGTGTAGTGGTGGTGATATTTTTCCCCTACAACAAAAAAGAAAATAATTCATGGATATTACTATGCAGGAGGTTTTGGAGAAAGGAATCCAGCTTGTTCTGTTGGCGCTCAAATTAGCAGAACAAAGATGCCTAGAGATACTTCTTGGCAAACCTCCAGTTTAGACAGTGGAAAGCAGTTGCCTCTAAATCATTTGGTCTCTGAGGGCAGAAGTAGTATATTCCTTCTTTCGTGAAGATATTGTGGAAATCTCAGCATTATAAGCAGCACCAACATGATGGCTTCTGAAGTCCAGGGAGCAAAAACTGGTAACTTCAAGCAGAAGCTAGAACCTGCATTAGACAATTAGAAAATTGTCTAATTTCATGCTCTTTCTGCTCTCTTCTCATTTGGCTCCCAAGAGGCACAAAGCAGTGCTTTGAGTGAGAAATGTCCCTCAAAAGCTCATAGCCCCAATTTGGTGGCCTTGCTTGGTGACACCATGGAACATTCAGGAGGCAGAGCCTTGTTGTACAAAGTACATCACCACTGGCAGACTTTGAGGGCTAATTGTCCTGCCTTACTTCATGTTCTCATTCTCCCTAGGCTTCCTACGTACAGATGAACTTAAGCAGTCAGCTTCCCGCTCTTGGTAGCATGTCTGACATTCCCTACTATTCTGGATTCTAGCCCTATGGAATCATCCACAAAGCCCTCTTTCTTCCTGCAGTTGTTTTTGATCATGGTACTTTATCACAGCAACAGAGAGGTTACACAGCAACACAGGAGATGACAGAAACAGCCTCAAATCTCCTAGGGAGTCTGGAGTTCCAAAGCCCAGTGGATCAGGGATTTATATTGGTCAAGGTGCTGTACTGCAGCCATTTCAAGTGTGAGGATGAATAAAGGAAGTGTGGCCGGGCCTGAGAGGACAGGGGTGTAGGCTGAGCTCCTTGGAACGTGAGAAATCTAGCACTTCCCTCAAAACTTCAGGCTTGTGCTGGATGAGAAATGAATTTCTGCCACTCAGTTTTGAATCATGGTCGATGCTATGAGTTGCAAGAGCCCTGTATGACCTTAAGAGTATCGTGAACATCACAAGCTGCCAGGTAACACTGCGGCTGGAGGTGCCATGGTAAGGGAGCTGTCAACCAGGATAGCACAGGGGCACTCTGGGAGTTCAGAGCACAAGTAGGCTGGAAGGAAAGGAGGTGGGAGAGCTGAACTGTGGGATCCTGACAGGAGGCAGCTGAGACAGGCCTTCCATGTGGTCTTAGAGCTGATTTTTCATGTCTGTCCTCAGTGCAATGGCAAGATATAAAAAAGAAAGAAATGTGTGGTGGGGCCTATTTAGCATTTGAAAGATTTCCACCAGTGCTCAGTGCAGCCCAGTTAGCAAGTAAGGTAGAGAAAGGAACTATCTCACACAGGAAAGTTGTGAACATACAGTTTTCTTCTTCCACTACTCTGCACATCTTTTTTGTCCTGGCTTTGACAAGGGTCTGAGATACCAGGAGTGTCTTTCAAGAGTCAGGTTCAACTGAGTAAACATTCATTAAAGTTGTGTCATGCCCATTCTGCTGGGTTCTGTGCCCTGTAAGAGATTGCCTGCTAAGCAAACAAGTTGTAAGAAAGCAAGTGTCTGTTTAGATTATACTAACAAAAATCTAGTTCCTAACGGGAAGTAAGGGACGACAGTTTAAGTTTTGTACCAGTATTATTATGTCAGGGTTTTTCTCTTGCAGACTGATGAAGATGTAGGATTAGATGTGTTAGTCTTGGACCTTTGAGAAGTAGATGGGATGAAGCATATAATGAGTATAGGGGAAATTCTGTGAGGGAATTCTAGGGTGGGAGCCAGGGAGAGGGAGATTGGCTACAAATCTGACTCCGAGTACAGGGCATCTGAGAGTTGGGCAGAAGCATTCCAGTCAGCTATGCAGGTTAAAGACAGTGGGCAAGACCCATACAGAGTTCTGGAGGCAAAATAAATGAAGAAAAACCTGTGTTTTCCAGGATTTGGCCCTGTAACAGGCTGAGCCACTGGGTAGGGGCAGCTGGGGGAGTCATGATCTCTGCCAAAAGCTTTCTGAGAAAACTTTCTGAGAAGGCAGTTGGAGCCCTTGCAGCTTGGATACTTGAGGGGTCACTTCTATGGGTGCCACTAGGTGGTGACTTCAGCAATGGAAAGCCCCCCTCTACTTTCCCTCTCAGGTCCCTCCCTCCTTTCCCACTTGTGATTGCTTTTTTCTCCAAGTGGGACTGAGGCATCCTTACTTGGGCCCTTTAACTTGTTGACCTTTTTGAGTTCTGTGGACTGTATCTTGGGTATTGCGTACTTTTTTTGGGGGGGGTGGCTAACATCTACTTATTAGTGAGTACATACACCATACATGTCTTTTTGGGTCTGAGTTACTTCACTGAGGATGATATTTTCTAGCTCTATCCATTTGCTTGCAAAACTGTTTTCTTTTTGAGCTATTTTTGAGGAGTTCTCTAGGTAGGGTAGGGAGGAGGTTTCAACCTCTCTGACACTGGGCTTATAGTATTAGTATGCCCAGCTTTGTACACTTTTTCATATGGGTTTTGGTGATCCAACCTAGATCTGCATGCTTCATGGCAAGTACTTTTCCTGCCAAGTTGCATCCTTGGCTTCAGATTCTCCTAATATTTAAGGAGGTATTATATTTGAAATGCCATTTAATTTCCATGTCTTAGATTCAATTTATGGAGATGATGAGAAGATAGAATTGGAGTCAATACAATCCAGCACTCTCTGATGAGCAGATCTTTTCAAAGATGGGGTAGGGTTGATAAGGGCTGCTGAGCCCGAGCTGAGGACCTGTTAATGAGGACCAAAAGTAAAGCCAAGTCAGGAAAGGGTGGCTGTGCTTTCAAGGGTGTCTCGAATCCTTGAGATTCTGTTATTCAAAAAAGATCTGCTTGCTTTGCAATATGTAGAAGGAAGTAAGTCCTAAGAAAAGGGCCCTCAGGGGACCTGTTCCCCTCAGTCCTCCCTGCACCTTTGTCTGCAGTTTCCTCTTCAACAACGGCAAGGACAAGTTGTTGTGATCATAAAAAGAAAAAGCTATAAGAATATGTTCTGGTGAGGTGTTGGGGAAGGGGATGCCTCAGCGGGCCCATGCTGAGGAATCCCCTCCCCCTGAGGGACCAGACACAAGCAGGTATAGTATAGAATAGAATTTACTTAGTGTATGGGGAGGGGAGTTAAGAGGGTAGCAGAGGTAAAGTAAGGCAGAAAGAAAGAGTAGAGAAGTAGGGGCCTGCCATGACCTTGTGGAAAGAGGGGGACGAAGGGAATTGGGAGAGAGGAGGAGAAAGGGGGCAAGAGGCAAGGGGGAGAAGCAGGAGTAAGAGAGAGAGGAGGGGGAAGCAGACCCTTTTATAGGGCCAGGCTTACCTGGCCTTTGCCAGGTAACCATGGGGAGGAGCATACCTGGCAGCCAGGTATCTGTGGGGGTGGAATTGAGATAGAATGCTAACACAAGTGAGCCTGTTTCTTGGAAGGGCCAACCTCAATTCCCAATGTGTGCCATGCAACCATAGCCAGAAATCTAAGCCAGTGTAGTTCTTTCTCTGGCACAACAGAGGAGAGTCTTCCATTATCCTTCTCATGACTGGCTGTTCCATAAAAATGCTGTGAAGCCATGAATATGCAAGGTTCAGTATCATTTCAGCAGAGACCTCCTCGATACTCCTTCCTTCCTGCAAAGGCCTCCCTGGAGGCTAGATATGTATCTGAGAGGAAACAACCTCCTAATTAGCAAAGAAATTAGATTACACACATCCTGGCAATATCCATTTTTAATATAGTCAGAAACTAGTTGTTTAAATCTGAAAAGATAAACCACAATCCAAAGCTATGTTCCCTTTTCAGAAGAAAAACCACAGAAGGAACTCCTGCGATGAGTTTAGAAATGATTTATAAGGTGTTTAGTAATTTCAGTGGCAGGGTCATGGCTCTGGCCAGCTCCTGCTTGTGGTTTGACCTTGGGAAAATGTGCATGACTCTGGGCCTGTTTTCCTTACCAATAAGATGAATATTAAAAACCTACCCTTATGCCTCTTGCCCTGCACAGAGGTTAACTGCTCTTGTTTGTGGTCTCCTCCCTGAATATTTGAAACCCCAGGTAAGAATGTTTGATGGTTTCATCGGGGAGTACTGTTGAATTCAAGCTGGTGAAGACAAGAAGAAGAAGGTTTGTTCTCTTGGTGTTTATGAAACCTTCCAAGGCTCCTCAATGAAGGGTGCTCCCATCAACAGAAAGGTTTGAGAATGTGGCAGACACATTCAATTGCTGTAACAATAATCACTGTCCTTTCTGTTTGTCTAACAGAAGCTGAGTTTATGCTCCTCACAGTAGTAGGACCCTGTAATAAAAAGTTGTCTCTCAACAATCTGATGGCCTTGGGGGGAAAACCCTCCTTCTCGGATAACAAATACTTTACCTTCCCTTTACTCTTCTCTTTCTGGAAATGTAGGCTTCACAGGTTGGAGTCATGTTGCTGTCCTGAGAGAATGAAAACAAGACCCATACCCTGTGCATTACAGGGCACCGTGTCTCAGTATCAAATAACTGTTGTGGAACTTTCATCTATCTGCACTGGACTTACGTTAACTTAGGGAAACAAAACCCCCATTGAGTTAAAGCACCAACCACTATTTGGAATTTTGGGTTGTCAAGCTGAGCAACAAGTTAATATGAAGAAGCCCGATGTATCCAACTTGACACATCCAGATTAAAATCGTCAATTAACTGGTTTGGAGACTTCCTATACAAAAACTTGGGGAAGAGAAATGAGTAAAAATTTACAAAACTGGGTATCTGGTCCTTTCATCCACTAGGTATGCAAGCACACAACTCAAGGAATCATCTTGGGGCTCCGTTTCCTCTAGGTGAGAGTTGGAGTGCGCCCCACAGTTTTCTGATGGTGTCCTTGGCCACTCTTTCTCAGGACTGCTCAGCATGGCATGGGACAGACTCACGCAGTCAAACTTTTGGTTATAGCTAGGGAAGGTGTAAGCGGGATGGATGGGAGATACGTCTTTGCTTTAAAAGGTTGTTTCTTTAAAGTATCACCCAGGTTACTGAGAATTTTCTTCATATGAAATCTTTGTACCTTTTGTGGATTGATTATTGAGTTAATTAGTATAATTAAACACAATTACAAAATGTGTACAGGTCTGTGTAATCAGTTACTAACAATGTGTAATTAAGTAACTATATCTTGCAATTAGAAGCTTGGAAACTACAGTGCCATTTTAGAATATTCATTTCATTCTATCAAAAAAAAAGTTGTCCCAAATCTACACATAGATCATTTCCCGGAGGCTCATCTTTATCTACCATGGGATAAGTATTTTTTTTTTTTTTTTTTTTTTTTTTTTTTTTTTTTGGTTTTTTTCGAGACAGGGTTTCTCTGTATAGCCCTGGCTGTCCTGGAACTCACTCTGGAGACCAGGCTGGCCTCGAACTCAGAAATCCGCCTGCCTCTGCCTCCCAAGTGCTGGGACTAAAGGCGTGCGCCACCACCGCCCGGCGGGATAAGTATTTTTATTTCCATAAATTATTAATACTACTTTTCTCATTAAGAAGTTATAACATTCTACCTCTTTTCTCATATCATACTTCTTTTGGTCCCAGAATTAAAAATAAATCTCTTTCATATTTATGTTTGTGAAGTGGAAACTTAAGGGTTCTTTAGAAAGTCTGCTGTGTCTCATAGTATTTTGCCGAGGTGGATACATGAAGGAATGTTTTGCTGAAGCAGACACTGGTGAAAGGATGTTTTGCTAAAGCAAGCACATGTGATGAAGGAGTTTTCACTAACAGTACACATGTACTGGTCGCCTTACATTGTGTAGTAGAGGACCATTTGTTAGGACTCCATAGAGAGAAATGCACCAAAAAACTTCTTGTGGTGTGCTGGCGGCTTCTTTTCACTTCTGTGGACTTGGACCAATTAGCAAAGAACTTCTTCTGGTATCCCTGTTGGCCCTGGTCCCTCCTGGCCCCTCTTGCTGATTCTGTTGAGTCCTGGCTATTCCGGCTAGATGGTGCCACTGCTGCTGCTATCCCAACACTACTGAACTGGACTGCTAGGATAGCCGTGAAGTATTTGTGGATCGAGCTGCTGCTGCTGACCTGTGAACTGAACTGCTGATTTCCAGACAGCACAGATGGAATTTGTGCCAAAGATGCATTTCTAAACAAGTCCACTATCTCAGTATCATAATAACCTTTCTTCCACTACCTCCAGTGGGTGGTGGGCTAGAACGGAGGTTAAAGCATTTAAGCACCATTATTAAAATTAGGGTTTTGAACATGTAAAGGTTACGTGTTTGTTTGAAAAAGGTAGCATCTTGTTGTGCCCCAGGCCAGGCAACGGGCGTTGGGGAACAAAAGGGATGGTAGAGAATGGCCCGATTGTATCCTGCCAGAGGTCTGGTACTTTGGGTGATAGACACAGGTGTCTGTCTGTGCACTCCACTCTGCCAGGTGGGCATCTTGATCCCAATCCGTGGAGAATGGAGGGGGACAGCTGCAGGGGTCCCTGGACCTCATGGAGGCTAAGGAGTCAGGTTCTAGCCTCTGGGCATGGCAGATGACACTGGACACTGCGGAGGAGCTGAGAATGAATTGGGGGTCCCAGAGCAGCTCAATCCACTCTGGGCCCTTAGAGAGAGAGGGGGCAGGGAAAAGAAGTGGCTGCCCAGTGGTTCTGGTACACACGGGCGAGAGCCGGGGAGAGTAAGTACATCGTAGTTCGGTCTGGTCTCTTGGCTGCACATGCAGCCCACACAGCTCAGTTTTCTAGTTGAAAGGAGGCAATGCATGGGCATAAGATGTTTTATTATAGAAAGGAGAGAGAGAAATAAGAAAGTATAAGGCTGTGACAGTACCCGACTAATACAGAAGTAGAGGCTCACAGCCATCCATTGGACTGAGTACAGGGTCCCCAATAAAGGAGCTAGAGAAAGGACCCAAGGAGCTGAAGGGCTTGCAGCCCCTTAGGATGAACAACAATATGAACCACCTAGTACCCTCAGAGCTCCCAGGGAATAAACCACCAACCGAAGAGTACACATAGTGGGACTCATGGTTCCAGCAGCATATGTATAGCAGAGGATGGCCAAGTCAGTCATCAATGGGAGGAGACACCCTTGGCCCTGTGAAGGTTCTATGCCCCAGTGTAGGGGAATGCCAGGGCTAGTAAGCAGGAGAGGGTGGGGTGGTGAGCAGGGGAAGGAGGGAGGGAACAGGGGTTGGTTTTTGTTTTTGTTTTTGTTTTATTTTATTTTTGGAGGGAAACCTGGGAAAGGAGATATTATATGACATGTAGATAAAGGAAACATCTAATAAAAAAAGAAAGAAAGAAAGTATAGGCTGGCCATGGCCACGTAGAGAGAAGGGGGAGGGATGAGGAGAAAATAAAGATAAGAAGAGTAAGAGGCTGAGGGGGAAGAGAGAGAAAAAGGAGAGGGTAGGGGGCAAATCACCCCTTATATGGTGGGCAGGGCTACCTGGCTGTGGGGCAGGGCTACCTGGCTGTGGTCAGATGACTGTGGGGATAGAGTCCAGCCAGAATGTTGGGAGCTTGGGGCATTGTCTAGCCACAGAATAATGGAGTGAGGGCTCGCAGTGCCAGCCATTTATGTTTGGGACCGTGTCGCCACTCTTCTGTCCCTTGTGGAGTCTTTCACTGAGTCTCTGGAAGTTAAGACTCGCTCAACCAAAACACAGACTGCTTTTCACAGTCTAACCACATCTGACTCAAGAAATAAATTAGGGGATTTAAAAAAATGAACAGAGTCTTGGTTTCATTTTGGAGAATGTAAAATGGAAGGTGGCAGACTTGAAAAACACTGATGCTGAGTTTGAGTAAAGAGAAAGCCTTTCATAAGTAACAATGTAACCACACCTTCAGTCTTTGGAAATTAGATTAAGTTTTAAAGATATTTTGGATGCAAAAATTCTTTTTATCCTTTAATAGATTTGTTATGAGATTTTCCAGATTATGGGATGACTCCATATCTGTGAGGTTCCCATATTTTACATGGAATTCAAGGACCTCCTTTGCTTCCTCTCTGTTATAAAGCATAGCCTATCCTGTTGTTCTGTGAGTGGGTCAAAAGCTGCATGTGGCTACAGTACTGAGCAGTAGTAATAGCTGTGAAGAATGACTCAGATTTGAGACACACTGAGGCAACATGATATGGCCTAATACACTTCTCTTTTCTTAGAACACAAGAGTAGCCTGCCAGAGAGTCAGCATACTGCAAATTTGATTCCAATTTTTAACTAACCAGCAGTGCAGTTTTCCTGGCTCCTCAGCTGGGATATGTACTAAAGAGTATCTTAGTTTATTTAGTTGTGACAGTCACATGTGCAAAAGTATGACAAAGTATAAAAATTAGATATATACATGCATAGTTCTATAGATATAATTTTCTATTATTTTAGTGTCTCCCATTTTCTTTATGCAGATCATTTAATATTTTACTTACAGTGGTGTTAATTTTGAAAGCTCTCATAACCTGTCTTTCTCTCTCTTCTTTTCTTTTCTTTTCCTTTCTTTTCTCTTCTCTTCTCTTCTCTTCTTTCTTTCTCTCTCTCTCTTTCTTTCTTTCTTTCTTTCTTTCTTTCTTTCTTTCTTTCTTTCTTTCTTTCTTCCATCTTTTCTTTCTTTTATTAAGACAGGGTCTCTCTTCATAGCCTTGACTGTCCCAGAACTCACTCACTATGTAGACCAGGGTGGTCTTGAACTCACAGGGACCTACCTTCCTCTATGTCCTAAGTGCTGAGAGTAAAGGTGGCATTTCATGGGTTTTTGATGCAAGAATTTGTAGGTGGGATTCAGGCTGAGAAGTGCAGTGATTTATCTGAAGGTAAAACAGAGCTGGTGATAGTATCATTTAAATTGCAGGTTTTGGAGAGGGGTCTCCAGTCAATGCTTATTTTTCACTCTTCTTACATGTGGCTAGTGGCTAATGCTGTCCTTGGGAACTCTGTGGAATTGGGGACACCATCAGCCTTCACTGCTCTCTCTAGGAGGATAGCATATTCATTCTCACATCGACATTCCTCTCTGGAGAAGACCTGGGTGTTGTTGCTGCTCCAGGGATCCTTGTCCCCAAAGTTGGGAACAGCCAGGCAATGGATTCGGTGAATGCAGTCAAAGCTTCCAGGAAGAAATTTGGGGAACTTGAGATGGAAAAGTGTTACAAGTGAACACTTGTGGTATGTGGCAGTCTGGGGATTTGAAGTGAGAAGAGAAGGGAGAGATTGTTAGGGGTGTGGGAGAGATATTAGGCATAAAATGGTTTCTAGTATGTGAATGGAGGTTTGTGGCTTTGGATGGAGTAGGCTGAGTGGGGGTCTAGAATTGTGGTCACATTCCTGTGCCTTCTTTTGGTTTAGTCTACAGTACATACTCCTTGCTAGCTTCTAATGGAGATGGCGAGGTATGCTCGACTCTTTCAGCAATATTCTCTTACAATTGGTATAAAGAGTACTTTTCTTCCAGAATTTAATGAAGATAATAAAAAGATTCATTTGGGATGGCTGAGATCACTCTATGGAATGAATAGGTAATTTATAGAGGAGTTAACTTAAATATAACTTATAGGCCAAGCTACAACCATTACAGTTTTTATTACCTTATCTCTCCGTACAAGGAGATGGAAAAATGTTAGCCATTCTGGTTTCTATTCCTCTCCTCTTTCTTTCAAAATTGGAATTTAATCTCTTGACTGTGTTCCCTCTGGTTCACATTCTACTCCCAACTGTCTTAAGTTGGCTTTGTTATTGACTGATCAACTTTAATATCAGTTATGGGGACTTTGCAGTGTCTTCGGAAGCAGTTACTCTAGTTCAGGCTCTGTTTCTTAATGGACTGCATCTTCGAAGCTCTACCTGTCTTAGCTCTTACTGGCATCTATTTCATGTTAGGAAAAATCTTCTAAATCATCCTTTGAAAATGTCTCATTACTTCCTTGATCCCAAGAAGGATGACCGTGTTTTCATGCCTCTGTGTGGGACTGGACTGCCTGGACTATTCTGACTTGTACTGTATTTATGGGCAGGCGCGCGGGCGCGCGCGCGCGCGCGCGCGCACACACACACACACACACACACACACACAAACACACACACACACACACACACACACACACACACACGCCAGAAACCTTTGAGTCATAAAAAACAATCCAAAATAGTTCTTGATATAACATAAAATCCATGGCCGAATAGTAGCTTTAGAACCAGTTCTCCAGGCCCATCTATCTACAAGGTGACATGGTGAGGGCCAGATAGCATTTGTATATACAAAAGCAAAGAGTCCCCAAGCTCTGGTCTTATATGGTCCTACTACCAAGTTGCCTATGTCCACTGAGAGAGAGGCAGAGATAGGAGAGAAAGACAGAGATACACATACAGAGACACACACACACACACAGACAGAGAGCCACAGAGACAGGAGAAAGCAGAGGGAGAGACAGAGACAGAGATAGAGACAGGGAGAGAGTGAACACCCCTTGCTGTTTTGGGAAACAATCTGCTCTTTCCTAGGAAGAGACTCTCTTTATTGCTCTGTTTTTACTACTTGAGACCCACAGAATAGAATCCAGGTTTCTTGGCTTGGCACTCACCTTCACTGATCATTTGCACAGCGTTACATCTCTAATCCTGTGCTTGGACACTGAGTATCAAGGCCTAGAAGATGAGGTCTATACAAGATGTGTGCACACACATGTGTAAACCTCTGCAAAAGCTATTTCCCCAGGAATCTAGGAATGGAATTACAGCTCCTGTCTTTAATTTTTTTCTCAGTTATCTTTTGCAAACAGATTTTAGAAAGGACCAACCCCTTCCTGAAATAAAGTGAGGAGTTGAAATTTACTCTTATTTCCCCTTGTTCCAAATGCTAAGCTAAGCTGGCATTTTGGATGCAGTGGCTAGAAATGGGGATAACATTGGTTCACAGCCATGAGTAAGCCAGTGTTACTCTCATACCATACAAGCTGGAATGGTTCATAAAGAGGCTATCCAGGGATATGGACATGGCTAACTGCATGGGCTCTTGAAGGCACATACTCCATGCCTTGCAGAGGTCCCAACCCCTGCAATTGCTTTCTTCTTCCTCCCAAGTGAGACTTTGGCTTGTTAGCCTTCTTGAGTTCTGTGGATTGTATCCTGGGAATTCTGTACTTTTTTTTTTTTGCTAATATGCTCTTATTAGTGAGTACATACCATGCATATCCTTTTGGATTGAGTAACCTCACTCAGGATGATTATTTTCTACTTCCATCCATTTGCCTGCAAAATTCATGATAGCCTAGTTCTTAATAGCTGAGTAGTGTTCAATATCCTAGTTTCAATTTATCTGAATTTGTTATCATTTAAAAACATATTTTAAGTAAATAGAATTAAATCACATTCTTGTTTCCCTTTTGTACCCCAAGTCCTCTCAGAGATGCCCCTTCAATACCTACAATATCTTTTTTGCCATATTCCTTAAAATTTATAAAATATTATAACAGTAAAAATAAGTATTATAAAAGTTGCTTGATATAAAACAACAATCAATTTAACAGTTTTATGTAGATGCTCGTCTACAGCAATGGTGAAAATACCTTTTTCTCAATATAAATTTTAAATAACTCCAAACATATTAACTGTATATTTCAAAATAATACATCACTACTAGTATTTTCTTAAATGAATATAAATATATAAAGTCTTTTTGTTTGTTTGTTTTGTATTTAGTAGAGTTTAAAATCTTGGCTCTTACTGTGGTACAAGCCCAAAATAAGAACAATTTTTAGATATTGGATTTCATTGTAATAAGGCTGTACTTCAATGACTCTCACATCACCAAAGGATTTTACCTCCATTGTAGTTGAGTGTTGACATTTCTACTGCACCAAGAAATGAATTTTTGAATATCCTAGTTCTTAATAGCTGAGTAGTGTTCCATTGTGGAAATGAACCACGCTTTCTGTATCCATTCTTCTACTGTGGGACATCTAGGTTGTTTCCAGCTTCTGGCTATCACAAATAAGGCTGCTATGAACATAGTGGAACACGTGCCCCTGTGGCAGTATGAGACATCTTTTGGGTATATGCCCAAGAGTGGTATAACTGGGTCTTCAGGTTGATCTATTTCCAGTTTTCGGTGGAACCTCCAGATTGATTTCCAGAGTACTTTTACCAGCTTGCAATCCCACCAGCAATGGAGGGGTTTTTCTCTTCTTCCACATCCTTGCCAACTTGTGCTGTCACCCGAGTTTTTGATCTTAGCCATTCTGATTAGTGTAAGGTGGAATCTCAGGGTCATTTTGATCTGCATTTCCCTGATGACTAAGGACTTTGAACATTTCTTTAAGTGCTTCTCAGACATTTGAGATTCCTTTGTTGTGAATTCTCTGTTTAGTTCTATACCCCATATTTTGATTGGGTTGTTTGGAGTTTTGGTGGTTAGCTTCTTGAGTTCTTTATATATTTTGGATATTAGCCCTCTATCAGATGTGGGGTTATTGAAGACTTTTCCCCAATATATAGGTTGCCGTTTTGTTCTGTTGGTTATGTCTTTTGCCTTACAGAAGCTTTCCAGTTTCATGAGGTCCCATTTATCAATTCTTGATCTTAGAGCATGAGCCATTGTAGTTCTATTTAGGAGACTTCTCCCTGTGCCAATAAGTTCGAGGCTTTTTCCCACTTTCTATTCTATTAGATTCAGTGTATCTGGTTTTATGTTGAGGTCCTTGATCCACTTGGGCTTGAGCTTTGTGCGAGGTGACAAACAGGGATCTATTTTTACTTTTCTACATACAGACAGCCACTTAGATCAGCACCATTTATTAAAGATGATTTCTTTTCCATCGTATGCTTTTGGCTTCTTTGTCAAAGATCAAGTTTCTATAAGTGTGTGGTTTATTTCTGGATCTTCAATTCTATTCCATTGATCAACATGTCTGTTTTTGTACCAATATCATGCAGTTTTTATCATTATAGCTCTGTAGTATAGCTTGAGGTCAGGGATGGTGATTCCTCCAGAAGTTCTTTTATTGTTAAAAATTATTTTTTACTATTCTGGGAATTTCACTTTCCCAGATGAATTTGAGAATTGCTCTTTCCATGTCTTCGAAGAAATGTGTCGGGATTTTGATGGGGATTGCATTGAATCTATAGATAACTTTTGGTAGGACGGTCATTTTTACTGTGTTAATTCTGCCAATCCATGAGCATGGGAGATCTCTCCATTTCCTGAGATTTTCTTCCATTTCTTTCTTCAGAGACTTGAAATGGTTGCATTACAGATCTTTCACTTGCTTGGTTAGAGTTATTCCAAGATATTTTATATTATTTGTGGCTATTGTGAAGGGTGTTCTTTCCCTAATTTCTTTCTCAGCCTGCTTATCATTTGTATAAAGGAAGGCTACTGATTTATTTGAGTTAATTTTATATTCACCCACTTTGCTGAAGTTGTTTATCAGCTTAGAAGTTCTCTGCTAGAATTTTTTGGGTCCCTTATGTATACCATCATATCATCTACAAATAGTGATACCTTGACTTCCTTACCAATTTGTAGCCCTTGATTTCCTTTGATGTCTTATTGCTGTAGCTAGAACTTTGAATACTATACTGAATAGGTATGGGAGAGTGGGCATCCTTGTCTTATCCCTGTTTTTAGTGGGATTGCTTCAAGTATGTCTCCATTTAATTTGATACTGGCTGTTGGTTTACTGTAAATTGCTTTTATTATACTTAGGTATGCACCTTGAATTCCTGATCTCTCCAATACTTTTAACCAAAGGAGTATTGTATTTTGTCAAATGTTTTTTTCAGCATCTAAGGAGATGATCATGTTAATTTTTTCTTTGAGATTGTTTACATAGTAAATTATGTTAATGGATTTTCCTATATTGAACCAATCTTGCATCCCTTGGTTGAAGCCTACTTGATAGTGGTGAATGATGGTTTTGATGTGTTCTTGGATTCAGTTTGTGAAAATTTTATTGAGTATTTATAAGGGAAATTGGTCTGAAGTTCTCTTTCTTTGTTGGGTCTTTGTGTGGTTTAGGTATCAGAGTAATTGTGGCTTTATAGAATGAATTAGGTAATGTTCCTTCTGTTTCTATTTTATGAAATAGTTTGAGGATATTGGTATTAGGTCTTCCTTGAGGGTCTAGTAGAATTCTCCACTAAAACCATCTGGCCCTTGGTTCTTTTTGGTTAGGAGGTTTTTAATGATTTCTTCTATATTCTTAGGGGATACAATCCTGTTTTGACCGCTTACCTGCTCTTGATTTAATTTTGATATGTGGTATCTGTCTAGAAAATCATTCATTTCATTTAAATTTTCCAGTTTTGTTGAGTATAGGCTTGTGTAGTAGGATCTGATTATTTTTTGAATTTCCTCAGTTTCTGTGGTTAGGTTTCCCTTTTCATTTCTGATTTTGTAAATTTGGATACTGTCTCAGGGTCCTGTAGTTAGTTTGACTATGGGTTTATCTATCTTATTGACTCTTTCAAAGAACCTGCTTTTAGTTTTGTTGATTCTTTGTTTCTATTTGGTTGATTTCAGCCCTGAGTTTGACTATTTCCTGCCTTCTACTCCTCTTAGGTATGTTTGCTTCTTTTTGTTTTAAAGCTCTTAGCTGTGCTGTTAAGTTGCTAGTGTAGGATCTCTCCAATTTCTTTACCAGGGCACTTAATGTTATAAATTTTCCTCTTAGCACTGCTTTCATTGTGTCCCATAAGTTTGGATATGCTGAGTCCTCATTTTCATAGAATTCCAGGAAGTCTTTAATTTCTTTATTTCTTCCCTGACGAAATTATCATTGAGTAGAGAGTTGTTCAGTTTCCATGAGTATGTGGGTTTTCTGTTGTTTTTGTCATTATTGAAGATCAGCCTTAGGCCATGGCCTCCACCTTATCTTTTGAGCCTGAGTCTGTCAGTGAATCTAGAGCTGGAGTGACTGGCCAGCAAGCTTTGGGTTTTCCTGCCTCTGCCCACTGTGCTGGGGTACTGATCTCCTCTTTAGTTTTTTAATTTGTTTTGAGACAGGATCTATCATTGATCTTGGAATTATGCCACTGTGTCTGGCGTTTATTTGGTAACTGGGGGGCCTGAACTCAGGTCAGCTTGTGTGAACAGTAAGTGTTTTCCACACTGAACTGTCTCTCGAGCCCATATGGGCTGGAGTACATTTTCAGCTGCATCAAGTATCAGCTTGGACAAGTTGCACTTCCAGCCTTCATGAGCAGAAGGGTATGGCTTCTTTGGCAGAGGAGATTCTGGAGGTCGATGAGATGCAGAGAAAGAGGCTTTCCTGCAGCTGTGGTGGGAGGGAATAGCCTAGGACCCAGAAATCAGAGAACTGTAGGACAGTGAGGAGTGAGAGTAATCCTAAATTCTAAGGAGTTAAATGACAGTGTGGGTAGGTGCCCATATTTTTGACACAAGAAACAAATTCTAGATGACTTTGGAAGCAAAGAGGCCCCAAATAGGAGCTGCATTTTGAGAGAAATGAGAGTCCTTAAAGCTGTCTGAATAGAAAATAGGGTTATCATTATACCTTATTATAAGAGAGAAGAATATTAAAAGGACTCAGTTCAGCTTGAATAAAAAAGATAAATTTCAAGTAAACTGGCACACAGTTTATCCATGACTGGATTTGCTGTAATAAAGTCAGCCTGGGAATAAGCTGGGTGATTTACAAGGAACTTGCTTCTGTAAAATTTACAAACTGCTGTGATAAAATGTCACCTTTTATGATGCATTCCACTTGGGCTGCATATATAAAGGGCACCGCAATGGAAAGAGTTGCAAAAACAAAACGGGCCGCCTGGCTCCCCAGCTGCCTTTGTCTGCTTTTCCAGCAGAGTTGGGAATTTATGGAAAGATGACCTCCACACTTGCCTTTTATGGGGGTGGCTTACAGACCTCCTGGAAATGGCATCATTTCCATTCCTCTGTGCTCAGTTACCCTTTGATAACTTAGAGAAGGAAGACTCAGGGTGAGCTGGATAGGGAAGGGGGGTAGGAGAGGGAGCGGGAGACATTCATGCATCCAGTGCACAGGGTGTTTTGTGATGATGCGAGTCAGGTCACAGTCCATCCTAAGTCAGCATTGCCTGTTGGGTGAGGGATGAAAAATCAGCCATTCTTGGAGTTCTCTTCCTGGCTCTATCAGAGCATAAAAATATCCTGCACCTTCACTGTGCTACAAACTAGGAAGAAGCATTGTGGTCCTATCCATTCTAATCTATGCATTTGCCCTTTTGCATGCACAGTGGCTGTGTGAGATTGTTTCTGTACCTATCAGTCCTGATGCCCCTGGGGAAGCCATGGACATTTCCATCTGTTTTTCCCAGTGATCACAGATTGCTCTCTAACCCTGCCTCTTCCCCCACCCCTCAAATCTTCTCGCTCACCCTGTCATGGCACTGCCTCTAAGTAAGGGCACAGACATGGAACCTTAATCTCTGTCTAAAAGAAACTTCAACTGTCCTCTAGTCTGGTAACCTTGCCCTCTACCCCCACAGCTCTCATACAAGCCTCCCATGAGTGATCCTAGCATGTTTTTCTTCCATGGTTCTGAAACACACATTCATTCCTCTCTGAGTCTATGGGTATAAAAGTGAGTGTGTGTGTGTGTGTGTGTGTGTGTGTGTGTGTGTGTGTGTGTATGTATGTGTATGTATGTATGTGTGTATATAAAGATCAACTTGGCTTTTGGAAAGAAGGCAGTGTCAATGCAACTAGCATACTGTGGGTATAGAGAGCATACTGTTCATATCAATTGCTTTCCTCTTTAGTGATTGCCTCATTTGTCCTAAGTGGACAACAGTAAATGCAATGATGGTGCAAAGAAGCACACGGCACTTTATGATATCAGAAATGAGAGAAGTCACACTGAACATGGACTTTTAAGTTAATCTGCATACAGCAAGTGAGATTTGATCCGGGCTATGAGGGACAAGGAAGTTGCTTCATGAGCAATGTCATTGCAAGCTGAGGAGGCTTGAGCTAGGCTTTCAGTGATGAGCCAGGTCTGAGGAGAGAGGGGCTTTGTGTGGTGGGAAGGAGGAGCAGAAAGGAAAGGGAGTGGGGCCAGTGTATGGAGAGAGGAAAGAGAGGTTGCTGACTGTCATGTGCGGTGCTAAGGAGTATAAAAATAACTAGCTATGTCAAGTACTTGGGTCATCCTTGGCAGTTCTCAAGTACTAGAAATAATTTGCCTCATAAAACTGGATATGTGATGCCATTAAAAACAAGAAGGCTTTCCAGAGACATTTGTCCATAACAGGCCAGAAAAAATCTAGACATCATGTCATATAGGATCCTAGATGATTTAACAGGAACATGCTATTTTATTTTTAATTACCATGGTTAATTCTCACATCTTAAAGTCTTATGACAGCATGCATCACTGAAATGTCTCACAGTCCTCTTACTCCCTGCCCATCTCCCTGTCACTGCTTCCTTTTGTGAAGGCACTAAAGTCTGGCTCTGCCCATTAGACCAGGGCAACACAGGAGAGCTGCCACTCTCTCTGGTAACAGAGCTCAGGCTAGGCTCCTGAGGGTGTGGTGCCAGAGACATTGGCAGCTGAACAGAAGTTTGGTGGGAGAATCTCAGAATATGGTAGTGAGATAAGCACTATGTGGGCTGTAAGTTGAGGAAATTAACAAAGGAAATAACCCATACCGTTAGACACAAAGAGCATTGAGAGCAAGTAAATTCAGGGATGGGGTATGTCAAGTGATCATGATCCAAGGCTTTACTAGTAAGAACATTTTAAAACTCTGGTTACCCATTGCTTGGCACACATAACGCTGAGAGGGCTTGGAGCTTGCAAGGATTACAGACTATACAGAGAACAGAGCTGGCTGATTTGCATGTGTACTTCCCCTGAGGTCTGAACCCCCTTTGTTGGAGGAAATTCCCCACTTTCTTGTTCCTGGTCACATCCGGACAGTGTATCAAACCCAAAGGGTTAGCTCAGCACGCCTCTGCCTTGGTTCCAGGCGCTTCATTCCCAAGTCAGTCAGCCTTGGTTCCTGGTGTTTCATTCCCAAGTCAGTCAGCCTTGGTGCCTGGTGCTTCATTCCCAAGTCAGTCAGTCTTGCTCAGCACTCCTCTGCCTTGGTGCCTGGTGCTTCATTCCCAAGTCAAGTCAGCCTTTGGGAGCTGTCCATTAAAGATACATCACTTACAAAAGATCTATCTACCAAATTAAGAGTTTAACTAGATTTCATTCTGGGAATTGAGCAAGAAGTAGTGATAATTTAGCTTATAAAACTGTAGTTTAATGAAAGTCTAAGACAATAGGCCTGGCAGAAGCTTTTTGCTATCATGAGAGTTTCTATGGGCCGCTCCGACAGATTTACTGCTGTTTTAACTTAATAAGCTATTTCTGTTTTAGCGTTGTTATTGTCTCTGTGCTTATACGACACTTTGTATTGTTTTATTATATTATCCCTCCCCTTCCAATTTATGGCGGCATTTTTCTCTTTGCTTAGCTTGTAAATACATGAATTTTCTTTGATCCTCCCAGCTCTTCTGGGCCTGTAGAAGAGCAGTTTGTCAACTTGTGGCCCGGAGTTTGTATGACCTCCCTCCCTTTCCCCTCCCCTCAGTCCTTTCCTCTCTTCTTTCCTTTCTATAAGAGCAGGAAGCTCTGGAAGTTTGTGCTCTCCTCTCATGTTATTTGCATTTATTCTTCATGCCAAGCAAATAAAAGTACCATTAATAAGGTCTTATGCTTGTAAAGCATTTTTAGCTTTTAAATCTGCTGTGATCTTTATGTCTGCTCTGCGGTGGGCCAGGCATATTTACTGCCCATTTTTTTTTCAACACTAGGGAATGCTGCTCTAAGAGAATAAATAAGCTGCACATTAGTATCTAACTGGTCAAAGGCATAGTGCATGCCAGAATTGAGCTTCCTGGGAGGAGGCTAGTGGGGCTAGCTGGAGTGAGGAGTTATCTTCTAGCTGCTAAAACAGATCTATAAAAAGCCTACTGTAGGGCCAGAGACATGACCCAGTGGTTAGGATGCATATTCTTCTTCCCAAGGACCTGAATTTTGTTTTCAGCAACAATGTTCATCCTTCAGCAACTCTCTGGGGGACCCAACACCTTTGGTCTCTGAGGTCACCTGTACTTGTTCACATACACAGACACCTAGTCATTCACATAGGTATCACTGACCTTGGACACCTTCTACTCTCTCTCTCTCTCTTCCTCTCTGCAATAGTCTTTGAGAATTGCATCAGGAAACCTAAGTGTCAATTCAGACCTGTTTCCCTCAATGCCAATTGACAAAGATGGTTCAAATTTGATGGACTACATGGTGGTCAAAATTAAGAAGGAGATTCCTAGTCTCCATTTGGGAGACTAGTTGTTTAAAAAACAAAATTAAATATAATAGAAAAGGGATGAAAAAGCAATACTGACATCTTTGCTAATCCTTAAAACAATTCTGCAATTACAAAGTCTTTCCTTAGAAACCTGGGAATTGGATCAGGCACCTGGATATGTTGTCCAGTCCAAATTTTCCTCCAAACCTCACAGTCAATGAATACAAATCTTTGAACTATACTTGAATTTTAGAGAAAACTGAGTATCTCTAACATTCATCACTTTTTGGAAGACAGGTGTGGGAAAAGGAGAAGAATGTTGATTGTGCTTGGAGCTCCAGGTAGCAATAGATGCTGGGACCCCACCCTTCTCCATGGGCATCCACATCAGTGAGTCTTGACATTCTAGGTTACCATGATGGAAATCAGCCAGGCTGAACCCTACATGGGTCTGGTTTCTGTCTCCTTTTGGGAAGAACACATAGAGTTTTTCCTTTGACTTGTCTCCTAGAAAAGGACTCAACTAAAGGTTTGGAGCATGGGGGCTAAGGCAGTGTCTTCAAGCTTCACACTCTTTGTAAGAGCGCTTCTAGTTTTTCTCCTCCACTTACATTCCTTAAACTTAAGGTTTCTTGAATTTGGGTTTAAGAATCATGGGAGAGTATTCTCCTGTTTCACTGCCTTGCAAGCTCCATGTCTGGTCTCTATGTTTACATAATGTCAGCCTAGTGTGCATTCCTGAGTTTCTCCTTGATTCCTGTTCTGTTTCCTGTACACTTCCATCCTTTCCCATTCATTTACACATCTTTACTGAGCACTTTCTTTTGGGGTCCCCAACAGAGGGAGAGCCAAGCCATATGAATTATAAGGAACACATGCTGGGGGCATTCAGATGTTTTTAGGGTCTATGTCATTGTATTTCAGAAATTCTGGAACTGTTAAGCTGGGCTTCCCCTCCCTTAGTTCTTATATTCTAGAAGAATATTTGCACTATTATTAGTTTCTATCATTTTTTGCTTCCTCAGCATCAGCAGTCCTAGCCTCCAGGTGACTACCTGATTTATCACCAATATTTAAATTTTACCCAGTTCTGCTATTTCTTTGAGCCCCAAGTCAGCATCTGAAGTCTGAGCATCATAACTCTGAGCAGAAGGTATAAGCCAGGGACCTGGGCTCCAGTATGCCTGGTTTTAACTCACAGTAATTATTCTGTAAGCACAGAATTGAATTTGCACCAAAAGAAGCCTCTGAAGTTAACAACAGAAACAATCTGGCAATGACTCTGCATCTCAGACAATGAGGATCTGTTAGAAAACTTGAGACGGGAACATATACTGTCTATGCATGAAGATTTTGATATCCTCCAGGTCAGCAAGTGTGTTTTCTCCATCCTGAAATCCCTAGTGTAGTGCTCAGGCCTGAGCACATTGAGAGCTTCACAAGTGAAGTAGCATTAATGAATAAATGTGTGCATGGGTGTGCTTTTGAAAAGCAGAAATCAGAAGTGAGAGCTTCTTAAAGGTAACAGTGAGATAAGGTGATACGGTGACGGATTTCATTTAGAGGAAAGAACACAGTAAAACCTGATTTCATGTTTATTCTTAAAACTTTGGAGAATGGAGACAGATTGAGGTGGAGAGGGATTTGTTGGCCCTCATAAATGCAGGTCGAGATTAAAGTTGTACTTGGCATCCAGATGAACATACAAGATAGAGAGTTACAGAGCAGATGAGGTCAGGGCAGAGGTCAGCACTGGGGTGGAACATTGACATTATATTCTAGTAGGGGATCTTTGCTGTAAGACAGATGTAGGCATCTGAGGATGGCAGTGTAGAGAGAGAGTGGCTGGAAGATGTGATTTGATGGGAAACCAGTTCTCCTGTGGAGTTGGCAGATGGATAAATAGTCTCACCAAAACTATTATAATACCAAAAGTATTATCTTAACTCCTAATGACCTCTATGTAAAAATAGCATTCTATGAGAACAATGAGGGCTTTTTTCTATAGTATAGAGATATACCATCCACTTACTTATCCAATCATTTATTTATCTGCACCGATCCATCTGCTGCCCACTCTCCCCACTACTGTACATTCATGATATCACCAACCCTTACTGACTGGCTGTTCCAGGGTAGTTATGGAATAGAGGTTTTTAGCATTGCTGATATGTTGAACAATAAAATTAATTAGCAATAAAGTGAAATTTTACTTGGAGCAAGACTGGCAAATAACTTCAAACCTGGAATCTGCTGTTCAGAACTTCCCCTCTTAGTTCTGCACCTCTAGAAGAAATGAGTTCGAAGAAGGATTTCTGAGACTTCAAAGGTCAGAAGTCAATTTTGACGTTTTATATACCTGAGCAGTGGGCTTCAGGGATTCCCTTTTTCTTCTCTCCCTCAGCAATTCTATCCTCCCTTCTCAGCCTACTAGGCCTAGAACACATTCACGTCCCAGTCTGTGGGAAATACAGTGATTGCTATTTTTGATATGGGTGGGCAATCCGAGAGCAGAGAGAGCCCCCTCGTAGGTGGTAGTGATGGTGAGATGAGCTAATGTATAGGTAGAGTTTTCCATCCAGGTCCTGGGAAGGACCTTATAATAGTATACAGTAAGGACATCCACAGGAGCAGGGACACTTTCAGCTGTTCTCTTATTCAGGTCTGAGCTGGCACAGGGGTGGGGGAAGGCTTCCCTTTCCCCTCTTGCTTCCTCTTAGCTCTTCTTGCTGTGTGTCTTAATCTCCTTTTGCTGGAGTGAGATCATTGCTTATCTCTGGATGTGCTTCGGGCTCAGGGTCAACCATGTCCTCTCTATGATAAAGTTTGAGGTTGGGCCATATCTCCTTTTACACCTTTACTTTCTCTTTTGCCACCAGAAAGGGAAGGTAGAGTGGTTTGTGTGTAGAGCATGGTTGAGTTCACCTTTGTTCTTCTTACAAATCAATCTCAGGACACCACAAGAATACATCTTAGCAATGAAGGGGTGTTCCTCTTTCTCTACAACCTTACCAGCATCTGCTGTCACCTGAGATTTTGATCTTAGCCATTATGACTGGTGTGAGGTGGAATCTCAGGGTTGTTTTAATTTGCATTTTCCTGATGGCTAAGGATGTTGAACATTTCTTTAGGTGATTCTCAGCCATTCGGTATTCCTAAGCTGAGAATTCATTGTTTAGCTCTGTACCCCATTTTTAATAGGGTTTTTTGTTTCTCTGGAATCTAACTTCTTGAGTTCTTTGTATATATTGGATTTTAGCCCTTTATCAGATGTATGATTGGAAAAGATATTTTTCTAATCTGTTGGTTGCCATTTTGTCCTGTTGACAGTGTCTTTTGCCTTACAGGAGCTTTGCAATTTTATGAGGTCACATTTGTCAATTCTTGATCTTAGAGCATAAGCTATTGGTGTTATGTTCAGGAAATTTTCCTCTGTGCTCATGAGCTCGACACTCTTCCCCACTTTCTTTTCTATTACTTTCAGTGTATCTGGTTGTATGTGGAGGTCCTTGATCCACTTGGATCTGTTAAGTCAATTTGGTTCATAACTTTTGTTAGTTTCATTGTGTCTCTGTTTAGTTTGTTTCCATGATCTGTCCATTGATGTGAGTGGGATGTTGAAGTCTTCCACTATTAATGTGTGAGGTGCAATGGGTGTTTTGAACTTCAGTAAAATTTCCTTTATGAATGTGGATGCCTTGCATTTGGAGAATAGAAGTTCAGAATTGGGAGTTCATCTTGGTAGGTTTTACCTTTGATGAGTATGAAGTGTCCCTCCTTATTTTTTTTGATAACTTTAGGTTGAAAGTCGATTTTATTAATATAGAATGGCTACTCCAGCTTGTTTCTTGGGACCATTTGCTTGGAAAATTGTTTTCCAGCCTTTTACTCTGAGGTAGTGTCTGTCTTTGCCACTGAGGTAGGTTTCCTGTATGCAACAAAATATTGGGTCCTATTTGTGTAACCAGTCTGTTAGTCTATGTCTTTTTATTGGAGAATTGAATCCATTGATATTAAGAGATATTATGGAAAAGTAATTGTTGCTTCCTGGTTTTTTTTTTTTTTTTTGTTGTTGTTGTTAGAGTTGGAATTCTGTTCCTGTGGTTATCTTCTTTTAGTTTTGTTGAAAGATTACTTTCGTGCTTTTTCTAGGGTGAAGTTTTCCTCCTTGTGTTGGAGTTTTCCATTTATTATCCTTTGAAGGGCTGGATTTGTGGAAAAATAGTGTGTAAATTTGCTTTTGTCATGGAATATCTTGGTTTCTCCATTATGGTAATTAAGAGTTTTTCTGGGTATACTAGCCTGGGCTGGCATTTGTGTTCTCTTAGGATCTGTATGACATCTGCCCAAGATCTTCTGGCTTTCATAATCTCTGGTGAGAAGTCTGGTGTAATTCTGATAGGTCTGCCTTTATATATGTTACTTGACCTTTTTTCTCTTACTGCTTCTAATATTCTTTGTTTTGTGTATTTGGTGTTTTGGTTATTATGTGTTGGGAGGAATTTCTTTTCTGGTCCAAACTATTTGAAGTTCTGTAGGCTTCTTGTATGTTCATGAGTATCTCTTTCTTTAGTTTAGGGAAGTTTTCTTCTATAATTTTGATGAAGATATTTACTGGTCATTTATGTTGGAGATTCTTCACTCTTTTCTATACCTATTATCCTTAGGTTTGGTCTTCTCATTGCATCCTGTATTTCCTGGATGTTTTGGGTTAGGATCTTTTGCATTTTGCATTTTCTTTGACTGTTGTGTCAATGTTTTTTATGGTATCCTCTACACCTGAGATTCTCTCTTCTATCTCTTGTATTCTGTTGGTGATGCTTGCATCTATGGTTCCTGACTTCTCTTCTAGGTTTTCTATCTCCAGAGTTGCCTCCCTTTGTGATTTCTGTATTGATTTTACTTCCATTTTTAAATCCTGGATGGTTTTGTTCAATTCCTTCACCTGTTTGGTTGTGCTTTTCTGTAATTCTTTAAGGGATTTTTGTGTTTCCTCTTTAAGTGCTTCTACCTGTTTATCTGTGTTCTCCTGTAATTCTTTAAGGGATTTTGTGTTTTCTTTTTAAGGGCTTCTTCCTATTTACCTGTGTTCTCTTGTATTTCTTTTTCTTTTTTGTTTTCATTTTATTTTATTTTATTTTATTTTATTTTATTTATTTATTTATTTATTTATTTAGTTTTATTTTTTTTTTAAGACAGGGTTTCTATGTGTATCCCTGGCTGTCCAGGAACTCACTCTGTAGACTAGGCTGGCCTCAAACTCAGAAATCTGCCTGCCTCTGCCTTCCAAGTGCTTGGGTTAAAGGCATGTGCCACCACTGCCTGGCTCCCCTGTATTTCCTTAAGGGAGTTATTTATGTCCTTCTCAAAATCCTCTATCAACATCATGTGATATGATTTTCAACCAGAATCTTGCTTTTTCGGTGTTTTGGGGTATCCAGAACTTGCTGTAGTGAGAGTATTGGGTTCTGATGATGCCAAGTAGTCTTGGTTTCTGTTGGTAAGAATCTTGTGTTTGCCTTTTGCCATCTGGTCATCTCTGGTGTTAGATGTTCTTGCTTTCTCTGGCTGGAGCTTATTTCTCCTGTGGCTCTGTTAGCCTGTGTCAGCAGTCCTGGGAGACCAGCTCTCTCCTGGAAAGACCTCTTCACAGAGGGCTGCAGAACAGTCCCACCTCCTGGGTGCAGATGGAAGCAGGAAGGACCATGTCTCAGCTGCTCTGCTGCTTTTGCTGCCTATGTGCTTCTGGCTGGTCCTGCCTTAGACAGTCACCAAAGAGAAAATGGCAATCTCACCTGAGTCTCTGGGTCAGAGCACTCCATGGAGACAAGCTCTCCCCTGGCCAGAAAGGTGTACAGAGGGCTGCAGAACAGCTCCACCTTCTGGATGCAGATGGAGGCTGAAAGGACTCTGTCCCAACTGCTCTGCCCCTTCTGCCATCATTTTCTTTTTGTAACCATTACTTCTTTAAAGTCCTTTACCCTTTGCTCATGGCTGATCTTTCCAAATGATGAGTTCTAGACCAGTGTAAACCACAGAATTAAAAAAAAATCCTTACAATCCACAAACCACAATAAACTCAAGAAGAAGGAAGACCAAAATGTGGATACTTAGTTCCTTCTTAAAAGGGGGAACAAAATACCCATGGAAGGATTTTCAGAGACAAACCATGGAGCAGAGACTGAAGGATGGACAATCCAGAGACTGTTCCACCTGGGAATCCTTCCCATATTCAATCACCAAATCCAGACACTATTGTGGATATCAGCAAATGCTGGCTGACAGAAGCCTGATATAGCTGTCTTCTGAGAGGCTCTGACAATACCCGACTAATAAAGAAGTAGAAGTTCACAGCCATCCATTGGACTGAGTACAGGGTCCCCAATGAAGGAGCTAGAGAAAGGACCCAAGGAGCTGAAGCGTTTGCAGCCCCTTAACACGATCAACAATATGAACTAACCAGTACCCTCAGAGCTCCCAGGGACTAAACCACCAACCAAAGGAGTACACATGGTGGGACTAATGGCTCCAGCAGCATGTGTATAGCAGAGGATGGCCAAGTCGGTCATCAATAGGAGGAGAGGACCTTGGCCCTGTGAAGGCTCTATGCCCCAGTGTAGGGGAATGCCAAGGATAGGAAGTGGGAGAGGGTGGGATGGTGAACAAGGGGAGGGGGGAGGGAATAGGGGATTGTTTTAGTTTTTGTTTTTATTTTATTTTATTTTTTCTTATTTTCTATTCTTTTTCTTTTTTCTTTTGGAGGGGAACCTGGGAAAGGAGATATTGTAAATGAAGAAAATATCTAATAAAAAAGAAAAAAATCCTTAGAATAATATCAATAGTCTCTGAATTCCATGCTCTGTGACCACTTTGTACTTGGTTATGTGCTGATTCTTCAGGCAGGTTCTGTATTAAAGGAGCTTGGAGTGAAATTTTTTACCTTGAAGGGCTAACTGATGCTATGGTTGGCTATGGGGGAGATACTCAGGAGGAGACTTCTCCATAGCCTCCTCAGGTTCTCTGTGATGCTGGTCCTTGCATAAGTTATAGTAGTTGAAAGAATGGACTTTAGAATTGAGTGGGTTTGGGTCAATCTGGCTTTGTCTGTTCATAATTGTCTGAGTTTAGGTAGCTTCTTTTACATCTCCAAGCAGATGATACTCATTTCATAGGGCTGATGTGCATGTTAAGTAGGGTTTGATAGTAGCTATTTACCTATGGGTACTAAGTAGATATGAGGAATGGGTCTATGTTCTTTATAGGAATCATATCACCTAGTCCTTACGACTGTACCATATCCATATGGGAGCTGAGGAAATTAAGACTAAAAGAGTAACTTGCCTGAAGTCACAATCAGCAAGAGGCAGAATTGGGTATGACTTGAACAATGATTCTGCTGCCATGGAACCAGTGCAGCACACTGCCTCCTAGATGATGGGAGTATAGGTGTTGGCTTGTGGTTAGCAATCTAACAGTGTCAGCCATGAGCCTGTGCCTCATACCACCATTTTTACAGCCTCAGGGCTGTCACTCATATGTTCCCTTTCCAGTTTCTAAAACATGAGCTCCACAAGGAACTGATGGGCTTGGTGGCTGTTTTACTCAACCAACCCAAGTTTATGACACAAGGTCTAGAACTATATTTGCTTTGGAAGAGGGACTTTATAAATCCATAAATGAGTGTATCCACTCACTCTTCCATATGCCAAGAAAGGCATTAAGCACCTACTATGTGTCAGCCTTTGTTCCAGGCAATAGAATAAGACAGTAACCCTGATCTTGAGGCATTTACAGTCTGGAGAGGGAAACAGCTTTGTGAGCCCTTATCACAGTTTCAGCCTGATACATCTTAGGGCTTCCCAAGCATTAGAGTGAATGGAGTGGGATTTATGCTGATGGCTAATTTTATTTAATTCTGACTTCTGATATTCTTGTAGTCAGCATATCCCTGTCTATCAAGAGCAACTTGTATTTATCTGGATGAAGTATAAATTCCTATAAAAAGAAGGACATGGCCGGGCTGTCCAGGAAGTGTTTGGTCATGCAGAGTGTGCAGGGTACAACTCCAGGGGGTGCTTTTAACACAGACTGTGATAGGAAGGGTACCATCAAAGTTGTATAATGTTATGAATCTGTGACATCTGCCTTTAATCATTAATCATTAAATCCAGGGCTTCAGGGATTCGGGGTGGTTCACATAAAGCCTTTGAGGTCACCTCTAATTCATTTTGTGAGCCCCAGTGACCTGTTTGGAGAGCCAGAATGTGTTATGAGCATTTTGAATACACTCACTGGTGAGGGAATGAGCTTGTATGGAGTCTCATTGTTCTTGAAGCCTGCTTGGTCATGGGCCACCTTGATGTCAACACGACATTGTTGTGACTCCTGGCTTTCAGACAGGATCCTTTTGTCAGCCACCTACTCTTCAGTCAGAGTTACTTTGGGATCTGATGTGGTAGGGGGCATGTGAAACCCTTAGCAATCTTGTAGAATTGTCATTAGCAAGTGTTGCAGGAAATATTAAAAGTGATCACCCCTCAATTTCTCCTGCTCCACTGGACCACTGCTTTATTAGCAGCACTGAACGACCTCAACACTAAGTCCTAGTGGGGTCCTGCTATCCTCTCCCAGCTAGCAAGTTCATCTCACTTACATGCAATGTCCCACACACCACACAATCAGTCATCTATCACTGAGTTACCCAGTAGAAACATGATTTTTTTAAAAAAATTTATTAGATATTTTCTTTATTTACATGTCATATGATTTCTCCTTTCCTAGTTTCCCCTCCCCCCCAAAAAAACCCAAAAAACAATAACAAGAACAAACCCCTGTTCCCTCACCCTTCCCCCTGCTCACCACCCCATCCTCTTCCTCTTACTGGCCCTGGCATTTCCCTACACTGGGGCACAGAACCTTCACAGGGCCAAGGGCCTCTCCTCCCATTGATGACCGACTTGGTCATCTTCTACTATATACATGCTGCCAGAGCCATCAGTTGCCGCAGGCCAGCCAATCTGGGCCTTCTTCAACCTGCGGGAGAAACGGGGGTCCTAGTCAGGGTGACAAGGTGTAGATGAAGAAATGATGGCAGAGACGACACATGAAGTACAGGATCTGAATGTATTTCTTAGAAATGGCATCAGAGTTTTACAGTCATTGGAAAAGAGAGATGGTAAATCTGGCAGCTCAGCAGTTAAGGTACATCTGAGGCCATCTAAAACATACTGGGTCTAAAGCAGCAGCTATCTCCTCTGGACTGGTACTGCATCTCCCGGGCCCAAGTGCTCTGGGCCGGGGGTGTGTGTGGGGGGAACTGTGGATTGCATGACTCTGAGCCCTAATCTATCTAAGTTCTAGTGCAAGTTCCTCATGCGAGTCCAAGTCCTCCTGCACCAAGTGAAAAGCATGCTTATATGGTATACAGAAAGCAGGACAGATGACAAGAGTCATGTAGGCAGGTGACAGTCATATCAAGGTCAGTGATTTTACTAACCAAGATCACTATCTAGTTGTGAAGTGGGTGGAAGCTGGGGCTAATTTGGTATTTGTATGCTAATTCTCTGGGTCCTGCTGGAGGCAATGACTAGGAGGACTGACCTAACACTTCTAGCTAATGTCCTTGAGTGGAAGCCCTTCATTACTCTCTAGTATGTAAAACATTTCTAACTATTGTGAACTATTTATTGCTCTAAGGAATGTGCTTGACCTCTGTTGCTTTTCCTTGAGAGAAATTCCAAGCTATGGACAGCTTGGTATTAAACTAGGATAGTTGGAAACATTGTGCTGGCCAGGAAACAATGCCCAATCTTAGCCATTTATGAATCATTTCTTGGGGTACCTTTATGCCTAAATATGAGGGCATGTTGACGATTGGAAAGACTAATCTGGAACACTTCTGAGTTAGGAGATACCAGTATATTCAATATACTGTCTGAATATTCAGGAGGCACAGAACTCCTTTTGGATCCTCAATGCCTCTTATCCTTAATTAGACTTTTACCCCTGATATTTTGGGTGTGACTGGAGTAGACGAATGTGCGCGGCAATCAGTCCCACCATGTGTACTCCTTGGTTGGTGGTTTAGTCCCTGGAGCTTTGAGGCTACTAGTTAGTTCATATTGTTGTTCGTCCTAAGGGGCTGCAAACCCTTCAGCTCCTTTAGTCTGTTCTTTAACTCCTTCATTGGGGACCCTGTACTCAGTTCAATGGATGGCTGTGAGCCTCTACTTCTGTATTAGTAGGGCTTTGGTAAAGCCTCTCAGGAGACAGCTATATCAGGCTGGCATACCCTTCCTTCAGTCTCTGCTCCATAGTTAGTCTCTGTAACTGCTTCCATGGGTATTTTGTTCCCCCTTCTAAGAAGGAAGGAAGTGTCCACATTTTGGTCTTCCTTCTTCTTGAGTTTCTTGTGGTTTATAGATTGTACTTTAAGTATTCTGAACTTCTGGGCTAATAACCACTTATCAGAGAGTGCATACCATGTGTGTTCTTTTGTGATTGTGTTACCTCACTCAGGATGATATTCTCCAGATCCATCCATTCCCCTAAGAATTTCATAAATTCATTGTTTTTAATAGCTGAGTAGTACTCAATTGTGTAGATGTACAGAAACATGACTCTTAAGGCTTAATTATCCAGTTAGGTTTATATATCAATAAGGTCACAATTTACAAGATGCCAATACAATAATTTCAGAGCCAAATGATAAAGATAATGTTTTAACCCAATTATTCTAACCTTGTGAAAACCTTAGCTACTTGTGATTGTTTAAAACCACACAGGGTCTGGATCATCTTCCTGTTAGTCTGCCTCCATGTTGACTTCTCCCCACTCTCCCTGACCTCCAACCTGTCTCACTCTTGAACTTCTAGCTCTGCCTCTCTATTCCTGTCCAGTTACAGTCCTGTCACTGCCCTAACATGATTGGACAGAGAAAATGCTGCAACAAATGTGTAGCGGGCATGTGAAACCCTTGGTAACCTTGTAGAGTTGTCATTAGCAGGCTTCTCTTTGCTTTAAAAACATGTCTTTGTATACTTTCTCAGGTCTTTTTTGTTGAAAAGACAGAAGGGATCACTGGGAAATTTCCAAAAACTGATTATGTTGTGGAAGCTGGGATTCAAATCAGGAGGAAGGCAGGTTTAGCAGAAAACACTGTCGTCAAGGGGAGGAGAGTGCTGCAAAAATGGGGTTTAAGTCTTGCTGACTAGTCTGTGACCCTTGTATCAGTTGATGGAATTGCTTTTCTTAGTGGGTATAAGGTCCATATTTGACTTCCCTCTTCCATGATCTTATTCTATAACAATGATACTCAGGCATACTCAAAGCTTAGTGTTTTTCACCTTGACTACTCTCCTGTCATAGTGAGGTTCTCTCCTTTAGCAAGATAATCTGTCTTTTATCATGGGTCCTATCAAATGGGACAGAATATCAGGATGTGGTTGAAGAAATACTGCCTTGGAAAATTCTTTGCTTATCTTTGGTTCTTCAACCATTGGCTTCTAATGCTTTGGGGGAGTGATTTTCTTGTCTGAGCCACAATTTCATCATTTATAAATGCCATTCACATATCACTCAAGAGGACAGCTTCCTTTGTCACTCCTGTGTGGATGCAGAAGCATGAATGTTTATGTCCCCTCAGATTCATAGGCTGGAATATAATTCCCAAAGCAATAGTGTCAAAGGTGGGGCTTCTCAGAGGGTAGTAGGAATGGCGTTAATGCTCTCTGGAGAACTATCCAAAGGAGCTTGCTTGCTTTTCCTGCCTCCTGAGGACAAACTGGGAAGATCACCGCTCATAAATTAAATGTGAGCACTTCTCAGACACTAATTTTCCTGATGTCTTCATCTTAATCTCTTGAAACTTTGTAAGCCACCCAGTTAATGATATTTTATTATAGTAGCTCAAACCAACACAACAGAGAAACCAAGACTTTGAATGAGAAGTCATTTGACATGGTGTTTGTGTTGTGGGAACACAAGGGACAGTTGTTTGTTTGCTGTCCCAGCAGTTTGGTTTAGTCTCCCAGTGGCTTTCATGCCTTATTTATGTGGAGCTCTGAACACAAAGGTGTCTTCAGTTTCCAGCCATTGAGACTTCATCCATACCAGTAAAGAAGTCAGAAAGTGTTTTATTATGTCTGGATTCCCACCCTGCAGTGTTGGCTGCTCTAAAAACTAAACTCTCAAACTGTCAGTTGCTTAAAATACTTGAAATTTATTTATCTTGCACTAGCTGTGAGATGTTCATGTTGTCAGTGGAAGGTTTTCTTCTTGATCTGTTTAGATTCCTAATTTCTCTCACCTTGTGGCTCTCCAATCCCAGCAGAGTTCTCATCTGGGATGATGGCTAGGGTCTCTTGTGGAAGCTTCAAAACTTGCACCTGGGTTCCCGATTGAATTTTGAAAAGCTTGGTGAGTATACCATTCTGCTGGTATTCAGCAGCATGCCTTGGCATCTTCTTTGGACTCTCAGAGAGTGAAAACATCAACAACATCAATGGTGTTGAGTCTACAGCTTGAAAAATCCCTACCTATTGTGATGAAAATAACTGTTTCCCATTGGCAACCCACATAACCATGGTGTAAGGTAAGTGTTGATATAAAGTCCTAGACTGAGTGATGTTTCCTGGCACTGTGTCTCTAAGTTGTCTAAGGATGCACATTTCAGTTAGTGATACATTTGTGTTCCAGGGGCCAGCAGATCAACTACCCCAGATGTTATGAGTGTTGATTTTTGGCCAAGAAGCTTGGAATTGTTGCCCTTTCAGAAGTTTTCATTTTATGACACATATCTTAAATAACTTGGGTGAGGAAGAAAATGGCCTTTCCTGGGGCTATCATCTGCTCACTCTGGTCTTGGCAGCCATGCGTATCCCATATTCTTGCCAATCTGGCACTATCTTCATTGACTGCTTACTAAACTTGTTTCTGAAGTAACTTGTCTTTATTTTTCCCAAATAAAAAACATGTATAAATATCCCCATGCTGTCTTTACCATAATATCACAAAATGCATGCCTCACCTGTACAAGATATTATTTTTTGATCCAGGAGGAGGGGCTGGACAGAACAGAGGACTTTCTGAGCTCAGCTGGGGAGTAGTGCTGGGTGGCTAAGATGCTGTCTGGCCTGTTGATGGGGGAATGGCAGTGAGAGTACAGAGTGTCCCAGACCAAGCCAGGACATGGATAGCAGGGCACTGTTCAGACGACATAACCTGTCAGTTTCTACCTGGCTTTATTTGTCTCCCATCCACTCTGCGTAGGTTGTGTGGCAGGCATGTTTTCAGGGGCAGTAAGGGGAGGCAGAGGCTGGAGCAGGTCTGTAGAGATGGATATTGGAGGTTCTCCCATTTACATCTTCATGAACCATGGTCTCCAGCTAACCAGCACTTTTGAATTCCTCACAGCCCTTTCCATGAAGGACACATAGTGAGGAGGGACTGGGATCACTTGAACAACTATCTCCCAGGTGACAAGGATGGCAAAGGTGAGGCCACAGTTCCTCAGGTACAGCAGCCACACAGCTTAGTCTCCCTATGTGGACAGCATCAAGATCCCCTGTGGAAGGCCCACTTGTGGCTTAGCTCATGTGCTCTCTGAGCCCTCCAGTTATGTTTAAATTGGAACATAACATTCTGCATGGGAAGCCTCTGCCATCTACATCCCAGAAAATTCTACCAAGCGCCCAGGGTGTGCCAGGCATTGTGTTTGACACATTTTGTTTTAGGAATGACTTAAACTTCATAGTGGATATTCAGGGTATCTATTTTTATACTATTTTTTAAAGATGAAAAAATAGCCTCAGAGAAAGTAAGGAATGTGCCCAGGGTCATGTAGCTTGTTAAGAAGTGTGAAACATTCTGGTTTCAAAGTTACCTTTTGCCTGTTCTGATCCCCAGCCGGTGGTCTAAAACATCTTTGTAAATGAACAATGAGTTGCTACAGATAAGGGCTGGGATACTATTTTATGAGGCAGGATTTTGTAGTCTTGAATCAAAATATATCCTCTATTCTTAGAGAAAAAATTATGGTCCTGTATTAGTATTTAGAAAATCAAATTCTATGATTCTGGTGCCCCTATTATGGCCTAAATGATACCCTGTTATTTTGGTCCAATGCTCAGCAAGCTCATTCTTTTTTCCTGTACCATTGATACAAGACAATTTGACTTTTTAATGTTTCCTAAACTGTGATCCTAGTTGTTTTAAGGTGGTACTGAACCAAGATGACAGAATTGTGGTATCTGAACCCTCAGAGATGCTAGGGTCCATATTTACAGAAGGTCCATGTGTTGTTCTTAAAATATATTTGACTTTATAATTTCTTTGATTTTATATGGTCATGATGTTCTAATATTAAATAGTATCTAAAGGCTATCTTAAAACTTACTGGAGCATCAAAATGGGACATCTCAGTTTGTAGACATGTAGTCATTTACAATGAGGGGTGGGAAAGGAACATAACCTGTACTGTCTTTCTCAGAATACTTAAATTTTATGTGGCTAGAACAAGGGGGATGGTGGAATTTTGACATGACAGAGGCCAATGATTAAAATAGGAACAGAAAGTGTTCTCAAGTCAAATTCCATGGAGTCCAGTGAAGTGCTTGAAGACATCATGAGACATTCAAATCTTTCCTGTCCCTTGGACTCCCCGCCTGGTCATGTAGGCAACATGAACTTTGCTGTCAGGAAACTGCCCTCAGGATTGTGTGTCTGTAGTCCCTTTGTGAGGACAGCTTTTGTCTAGAGTAGAGAAGGAACTTATTGGATCCTATTTTTCTAAATTCTCCAGGACTTGGTTGTGAGTGTGGTTCTTTTGGTTACAACCACTGTGTGGAAGAAACAGGGCTTGTGTAGTAAAGAGGCCAGCAGCTTCCTCACACTTAGATTAGCTCAGCATGAATATCATCCATCCTGCTCACCACAGGAGACAGGCTAGTGAACCTCATCAGCTGCACAGACTCAATTCCGATTTAGAATGGCCCATCTAAGAGATATAACAAAACTCTTCACTAGACCAACATGAAGTAGTCCTGTTTCACATTTACGGTTGGACTTTCTCCACTCTGGAATCCTTCGAGTGAATGGTGTCCTCATATAGTGCTCACCCACTGTTTGCTGCCATATTAATCAGTCCCTAAGACTGACGGGAAAAGAGCAGAGCCAGTCAGCAGCTTTCATTGGCTGAAAAAAAAATGCTTGCTTTCTGAGTCAAACTGTGTTTAAGGAAAAGTCTTTTTCAGAGTGAGTCCTTTGGCAGGATCTTAGGGGCTTCTTTGTTGTGTTCATCTCCCTGATCCACTTTCCCAGGTACTTGATTAGGCTTTCTTCCTTTAACTCAGGATGCTGGGTGTTTCTGCAGCCCCTAGCAGGCCACCCTCTTAGGGCCTATCGTGAAATCCTCTGACATTTCTCACATGGGGCACATGGGCAAGCTCTTGTATTTCTCAAGTATGTGGGCTCATCTCTACAGCAGCTTTCCTCAACTGCCACTGGCTACCTGACACATTTCTAAAGTTCAATACACTCTGGATAGGGATGAAACCTTAGTCTACATTGAGTGTCATCACTGTCAGGCATAAACGGAGCACCAGCCCTCATTGTCTCCCTACTATAGAAGTCATACTTTGGGGCATGTTGGGTGCTTGTCTTGGAGTCTAGTTCTTGGAGAAATGTTAGAAGTAGCCCCTCTAAGTTCAAACATAGTGGGATGAGAATGGCAGCCTTAGCCAGTCTCTCCCAGGTGAGCGTCCCTTAAAATTCTTTCCTGGCTCAGTTTTGCATGCTTACCTGTCTAAGGTCCACATCTCAGGGAAGTGCTCTCCTTATTCTCCTTGTAAACATTATATGTTCTTTAATACTCTGTTTACTGTTTCTGCCACAGAACTGAAGCTCGCACATTGTGAGCCATCTGACCTTGGCAGCCATGCTCTCAGTGGACACACAGATGACATAACAATCAGTGTGACGAAGTCCAACATAGCATCTGCAAAACAGTGGGGTTTGGATGAGTCATAGTTAAATGGAACAAGGGAGCAGGGCTGATGAGGAGATAAAAATGGGTACCTGTTGCCTGAACAGATGGAATCTGGGTGAGGCTGTGACTCCTGTGGGTTGTCACTAGTCTTTGGGGTAGATTGTGCTTTTTAGATCCCAACCCACAGGCAGTTGGCAAGGACAAACGTCACCTGGAAGGAACAGGAGGAGCTCTCTGTTATACCAATGCTTTGGCCTACACTGTAGAGTCTCTAAGTTCATACTTGCCTTCCTACTCCCCTGGCCCCACATCAGTATTCTCTAAGCTCCTTGCAGAGTGATAAATCCGCATTCTGCTAAAATCAACCATGAAGACTAACTAAGCTGCCCTGACTTATGCAAAGGTTCACAAAGGAGCACAGGCTGTTGGACATAATGTTCCCACTGCCCAGTAACACCTCCCTACATTGCAGACATGCTGCAGCCCACCAGGCCAAGAAGAACCCAGTCTGGATAGAGTATGTGTGAAGCTTATTAACCTTCTCACAGCACACAGCTGTAGACAGGCTTTCTTGCAGAGGGATTCACCTGGTAGGGCTGAGGAGCTGCATTGAGAGACCTGCTGGGACTTAGGCTCCACATCTGTAACATGGCAGGGATAGCAATGTAATTAAAAGGGACAGTCCATGTAAATGATGAGGTACATATTTATCTGTATAGCCACTACTCGCATTAAATCATCTAACCCATAGAAGGCGTGGCCATCAGTAAATACAGTGGTGCTGCCTTAGAGCTCAGGTGTATTCTTACCCTCCTGCCTTTGGTTTTCTACATTTCTTTTGCTTTTCATATTCAAACCTCTTGCCAAATGAATTAGGTAAAGTGGTAAAATTGAAATATTGGGATTCTCAAAAGTCAATGGAAAAAAATCTTGTGCTTATATCTCAAAACAAATCAACAGAAAATAAGATATCAACGAACAAGTACTCATATGTTCATACATGAACAAAACACTTCACAAGTGACCCAGAATCTATATGCATCTTTAGAATTGAGCTTTAATTTAACAATCACTGAGTTAATAATGATATTCACTCTTGTGTGGTTTTAGCATAATGAAACTGGAGTGCAGATTGCTCATTCCTTCTTAGAACTGCAATTCACTAAAAGTAGCATGGATTGGCAAGCAGAAGTGGTGACAAGAAATCTCATACATGGCAGTCCTTCTTGAGAACCAATCAGGATTACCACTGTTTCCCCTTTCCCCCTTCTTGAGCCTCCGCCCTACTTTGTTAATATTTATACAGTTGTCATTTGCCATTTCAGTAGGAAAAACACAGAAGTGCCCATGAAATGCCTCATAAAGGAAACTCAATTTAGGAAGTCTTGTTTGGTGAGAATTTATGAGCTCTTCACACTCTGGAATCCTAGAGTTGTACTCTGACTCTTTGTACCCAAACCAGTCAAGTAATCTCTCCTTGGAGACACCAGGCTACTTGGAGACAAGAGTGTTCCAGATGGCAGCTTTTTTTTCTAGCTTAAAGTCTCAACACTTTGAGCATGTATTAGAGAGCGGGAGTTCTGTCTCTACAAGATGTAGTCATCCAGTTGTGCTTTATCCTTAAGAGCAGAACCAGAAATCCTAGAGACTCAAGGAAGGTGCCCAGTGGTGGGTGGGGCCAACAAGCTCGGGCTTTGTTCAGACAGGCAAAGAAGAAGAGGAAGCACTTCAAATGAGGAGACAAGGCCTCCTTTGGCTTTGGATTTCAACTGGGACTTACCTGTCATTGAAAGGGAGAGCTGGGGCAGTGTTCAGAGCAATGATTGGACTTGGCTTCCTGTGCCCCTGCCAGGCATTTGGGAATGCAGGAAAAGAGGATGATGGCCACATCTCTGTCTAATCTTTTTACTTCCTAGCTAAAGCTTAGGAATAACAAAATATAGGCTTAAGGAAAAATAGAATGTGAATATATATATATGCATTATATATATACATATGTATGTATATGTATATAAATTTCTACCAGATACTTACAAATCTGAAGGGCAGATCCAAAGACTTCTGAGGACTGATGGTCAGCAGCTGCCGTGAACCCATGACTTTCCCTCTGCAGGAGTCCACAGTAGGGGCAGGAATCTATTTTGAGTAACAGCTTTGTAAAAATTGAGGTTGCTAAAGTGGCAGAGCTTAGGGAGGGGAGGAGGGAGGCAGTGGGATGGATGGAAGAAACTTGGCTCAGGCTTAGGCCCACACTCCTTCCTGAATGTAGAGGACTGCAGGATCAGCAGTCGAGAGCCTCCTCGCCACGGAGAACGATCTTGCCTCTCATTTATGACTGCTGGTATTGTGAAAAAGCTAAAAGGTGGACATTTTGTTCTGTTTAATTAATTTAAATAAGAATATGAGGAAGACTTCTCTAAAGGTTGGTCAAGGCTGTGGGCAAGTCAGAGAGTGCTTTCACTGGATACTTGGTGCAAAAGGGAGCCTGCCTCTCTTTAATCTCCCTCTGTCAGGTGCTCCCAGACACAGGAATAGATGATCATCTTGCCATAAAGCTCTCACAAGACAGTCTCATTCCATTTGTGCTGAAGAAGGATGCAAAGGTACTTGATATCCTTTTCAAACCACATCTGCATTCATGTAGAAACTTAGTTTACCAGTACTGTGTATGATGGAGATATGTGAGTCCTCTGCCAGGTTGCCAGGAATACACCCATTTGAAGTAAGATACTAGATCGGGTTAATGCAAAGAGTCAATACTTTTTGCCTCCTAGTATTTAAGAACCTATTCTTCAAAGGTAGAGAAAGGATGAGATGTGGTCATTGATATGCAGTGCCTTGCACATCATAAGAATTCAATAAAAACTATCCATCACAATGATAATGTTGATGATAATGAAGATGATTAAACAGTCTCTTCCCAAAAGGATTTTCTCTGTCAGACTATTGATTTCTGTAAAAGAATAAGCCTAATAAAAATACAGATTGCCTACTCGGCATCATTAATTATGAAGCACTTATAAAATGAAGACACAGGCTCTGGAGTGAAGAGCTTAGTTCAGAGGGCTACTGCCTCCCAATGGTGCTGCCATAGGGCTCTGGCACTGTGTGACAGAAAATGAGCAGTGTTTGGTTTTTGTTGTCACTAGACAGTAAGAATGTCAGGGTTTCCTTTCTTCTAGAGTTGTGGTAACTTTTGTTGAATAAGCACCAAAAGCTTTTGTTAGGAATATGCCCAGCGTCTTCCTCTGTTGAGCGACAGCCTTTCTCTTAGTCATCAACTAACTCTCTTTTTGTATGTCCCAGGACATCTTTTCTCAACTAAGCTCTCTGATACAGTTGTGAGGATAAATATTTATTCATGGGGAAGATTCCATTTAGGGCTGAAGGATGATCAGAGATCATCTTTCAGCCCTGACTTCCACACAAGAATGCCAGGTGGAGAGTTTGTATTACAACTGAAAATAGTTGCTAGAGGACCACAGAAGATGCCTGTTAGAATTTGTACCTCTTTTAGGGTCATCAGCCCTAAGCTGGTGAGGTCTGATAGGGTCCTTGAAACACATAAGAGCTGAGACTCTAGCTTTGAATATCAACTCCACCACACACTTGTTGAATGATCTTGGTAGATTTCTTCACCTTTCTCTGTTCCATTTTCTTCTTTGATAAAATAAGAACATTAGCAGTGCCTATTTCATAGTCATTGCAGTAATTAAATGAGTCTTCAAGAGCTAGGAGTAGTGCCTGGCACCTAGAAATCAGAGGCAGGAGAGTGAACTCAGGGCAATTATTCCCCCTGCCAGCCAGAGCAAAAGGCCTGTCGGGTTGTGTTTTACTGAAAATGCAGCCAAGAGTAGAATGCTTCCCATAGAGCTCCAGGAAGGCAGAAGTGAGTGGCTCCCTGGGTGGCTGTAATTTGGTAAACAATTTTCTGAGGAGCTTAATTTATTTTTCAGAATATATTTGGCTTTGGAGAAATGCTGGCCCCAAGGGGGAAATTCTTATTTCCCTTAGAAACTTTGACTTTGGACGTTTAAGAGACTTGCCTGTTCAGTCTGATTCACATTAAGTGCTACTAGAGGTAGCATCTGCCCCCAACACTCATTAGGCATTTCTTGATTATCTTCAACATGGCCTGTTTCTGCCTTTGTGGAGTCACAATTTACTAGGTGACACAGACAATTAAAGACAAAGACCATGAGGGACCAGTAGAACCTTGTGTGAGAGCAAGTATGAAAAGGAACTAATCTACCCTAGGATACAGAAGGGGGTGTGTGTGTCAGGTAAATTAAGCCCTAAAAGAAGAGCAGGAATTAGCCAAAGCTGTGGGATGGGAAAGGAGAGGTGACCTCTCCTTGAGAGGCTGTATGGGCTGATTGTTCCGAGCTAAGGATACTAGTATGTGTACACCCGTGAGTGTGGTAAGTATTATGAGTGTGTATGAAGACGGGGTGGGATAAGTGAGATGGGGAGAAAGATTTGACAGGGATTTTAGAAACCCAGTTTTTGTAATATCTTACCAGCCAACTTGGAGCCAGTCATTTCGCCTAGATAGCTCTTAATTTCTTCATCTGTAGAGATGATACTAATACAGACTTGTTTCATTTCCCAAAGCTACTTTGCAGTAATGTATCTGAAAGAGCTTAGTAGATATAGTATTACATCTACTTAAGGAATTTGCATTGTTGACTTGTGTTGCAGCATTTTCTCTGTCCAATCACATTAGGGCAGTGACAAGCCTATGATTGGACAGGAATAGAGAAGTGGAGCTAGAAGTTGAGGAGGGAAAAGGGCAGAGAGCAGGAAGGTAGGAGGATGATCATCATGGAGGCAGGGGAAAATGATGATTCAGATCCCATGTGGTTATAATAACCAAGCTAAGGTTTTTGCAAGGTTAAGATAATTGGGTTAATCCAGTGGAAAAAAGACAGCATTTTCAACAGATAGTGCTGGCTCAACTGGCGGTTAACATGTAGAAA
>NW_022196912.1:4166932-4173359 GCF_008632895.1 Mastomys coucha | reverse complement strand
TGTTTTTTGGAGGGGAAACTGGGAATGGAGAAATTTACATGTAAATAAAGAAAATATCTAATAAAACATAAATAAAAAAAAGAAAGAAAAAAAAGATAATTGGGTTAAAATAGTCTTTATCTTTACACTCTGAAATTATTGTATTGGCATCTTGTGAATTGTGATCTTATTGCTATATAAACCTGACTGGATAATTAAGCCTTAAGAGTCATGTTTTACCGGGTTCTAGGCATTAGATACTGATTGTGGGGGTGTAGAATGTTTTACGTAAGCGAGATGATCTTGCTAGCTGGAAGAAAATAGCAAGAGCCCACTGGGACATAGTGTTGTGGCCGGCCAGTACTGGCACTAGAACGTGGTCTGCCAGGAAAGAGAGTCTGCTGGGTGGATTCATTTTTAATATTTCCTGCAACAGACTTGCGATTTTACTTAAGAAGAATAAGAGAAACTCTCCCCCCACAAATCTATAGTTTAAGGAGCATGCTACAGGGACTGAATGGAGATCTCCACCATGAGCGATATCTTTGACACCTCACATAGAAGTACTGTAGACAGCAGATAGCCTCCACTTTGGAGCTGGGCAGTGGAAGTCTGTTAGTAGATAGATGACATTGTCACTGACTCTGTCCCCTCCCTCTGGTCCACAGCTCTTCCCTTCACCTCCACACCCTTAGGTATAAAGGAGCCAACTGACAAAGTATTACAAAACACAAAACATTGGCGCCTGCTGTTTTCACTCCTGATTTGTGGTTACACTGGAGATTATATTTCAACGTAAGTATTTGAAGGGACACAATTCAGCCTGTACATTGAGACATAAGAAGACACACATAGTTAAAAATGGAGATTTTGAAAGCCCAATTCACCATATGCAACACTCTTGTCTTTCTGTCCTTTCTTCCTGGTGAGATTATGATAGCTTTCATTATTTATAAAACTCTGCCCCTGACTCCTATGTCCCAGAGAGGCAGTCCTAACTGAAAATGAAGGGAGACTTGAATCTTTCCTTATATTTTCCCAGCCTACACTGGCTGGTGTTTGACTTAAGCTAAAACCCAGGAGAGAAGTATCAGAAATGCTACTAAAACTATATGTTTCCTTTTTTGAGTGGCTGAAGAGTGATTTTCTTTGGTCACATATATTTCTGTCCAGGCATGTTTATTTTTCAGAATTTTTCAGCTATACCACTTTTAGGGGTACCCTTTCACTTAGTCACCCTAATCCACTCTGTTTCAACATTTACAGGTTTAAAAATATTGCAAAATGAACATATGATATTTGGATAGCCGAACAAAGATTGAAATTAGCTAGTGGGGTTTTCAGCTTGGAAAAGCTTTTTATTTCTTTCTAAAGGTGTAATGTGTCAAACCGTTAGCAAGGTTTGAAAGAAGACACTTGGGTTATTTGAGGACAATCTCAGGGTAGGTGCTATTAAAGAAAATACCACACATCGATTTCCCATCCTATTATTATGGTTTATTTGTTGGAAGCCAAGAGGGATGAGAGTGGTAAGTGGTAGGGATAGAAGTTGAGGGGGTTGACATAGTGAAGATGAAGAAGGAGGAGGAGGAGGGAGAGGAGGGGGAGGAAGAGAAGAAGCAGAAAAGGAAGAAGAGGAAAAAGTATCCTGCTAGATTTGGGAGTTAGTGAGCATGAGCTTGTCACCCCAGCTCTGTGATCGGGAATGACTCTCTTAATTTTCTAGATAGCAGTTACTGACTGTGTAATAGGAGTAGTGATTACATCTGAGTTTCTATATCTGTTAAGGTGGCTTTGGATGTTGTAAGAAACCCAGTGGCTTAACATAAAAGGAATATACTTAAAAAAAATTTCTACTGATATTTTTCTTTCCTTTAAGGGATTTTAAAGTTAAAAATATAGCATGAAAGCTAAAAAAAAGTGCAAACCTTTTGCTTTGTAAGTCAATTAGGCTATAAGAAAGTGAACACTCTTGCACTCAGCAACTTAACACTTCTAAAGTTCTGTTCTTCTCCTCCAATCTAATCTGCTCAAGGCAAACCCCATTATTTTATTTTTATTTTTATTTTTAATTTTAATTTTTTTGAGACAGGGTTTCTCTCTGTAGCCCTGGCTGTCCTGGACTCTGTAGACCAGGCTGGCTGTGAAATCTGCCTGCCTCTGCCTCCCAAGTGCTGAGATTAAAGGCGTGTGTGCCACCACTGCCCAGCTGGCAAACCCCATTTTAATTCCTGACAGCAGTCTTGCTCTTTCGCACACTTCATACAGGTGAAAGCTGAGTGTGTTCATCTTTGTGTTTGGCCCTGGGAAGTGACATGTTGTGAGATTTCTACTTGTTGCATGAGGCGGAAATTCTCAGACTTTGATGTGTCCTGGTATTCTGTCACAACACCTGAGGTTTATCCTGCCCACTTTGCTGCCTATGCCAGTGACTGTGGAAAATCCTCTTAGAAGCACTCAGGTGTTCTCTCTGGTATGCATGCTCACAGGAATATCCATTACCATTGCTGCATATTTAGGAATTTACTGCTGGAAAATTCTGTCAGTGGTTGATAAGTACTTCTTTCCATTACCAGGATTTGAATATGATATTCTTTCTTATTTTCTCCAAACTCACTATCAACAAATTTTTTTTAACCTTTTGTTATTTTGATCAGACAAAAAGAGGCATCTCTCTGTGACTCGTGTCTTTCCCTACAAGCTTGAGAGATGGAGCAGCTTTTCATGTTCACCAGTCATTTGAACATAATTTTTGTTAAGTGACTAAATTTCTTACCTATTTTAATACTTAGTTGTCTAATTATTAATGCATAGTAATTATTTATTCTTGATATTGATTTTTACCTCTGTATTGATCTATATTTTTTCTTTCTAACATGTATTTCTTTCCGGGCCACTGTTTGGGTGGTGGTTGCCAGGACCCTGGCTCCCTGAGGTCCCAGTTACTCTCACTGTAGGGGCAGATGTGATCTCCTCATCTGTGATCCTGGGCCAAAAAGTCTTTTCTTGTGCCAATGAGTTCAAGGTTATTATTTTTTTCTTCTCTCAGACTCACTGTATCTGGTTTTATGTTGAGGTCTTTGAGCCACATGGAATTGAATTTATTGAGGGGTGATAAGTAAATATTTATTTGCATTCTTCTATGTGTAGATATTCAGTTTGACCAGCACCCATTGTTGAAGGTGCTGTCTTTTTCCAGTGTGTATTTCTGGCTTCTTTATATTAAAAAAAAAAATCATATGTTGATAGGCCTCTCACTGTGCCTAGCCTCAGCTGTTCTTCATGACCCTTTCATGCCTTCAAAACCAGGTCTTTAGTTGTGTTCCATGAATTGATGTGTCATTGTGTTCTTTTGGCGTCAGTGCCATCCTGTTTTTATTACTGCACACTTTGAGATCAGGGATGATGATACCTCTAGAAGTTATTTTTATCATTTATGTTGTTTTAGCAATCCATTTTGAGTGTTTGTTTGTTTTAATGTTTTCATATGAAAATAAAAATTGTCCTTTCAATATCCAGGAAGAATTGCGCTAAAAGTTTGGTGAGTTACATTGAATCTGTAGATTGTTTTCAGTGGGAAAGCCATTTTTACTATATTAATCCTACTGATCTGTGAGCATGAGAGATCCTTCTAGTTTCTGATATCTTCTTCAATTTCTTCAGTGCCTTAAAGTTTTTTAATCATACATCACCCCAAGAAGTTTTATATTATTTGAGACTATTGTGAAAGGTGTTGTTTCCTTGATTCTTCTAAGTTCATTTGATATTTATAAATAAGAATGCTACTGCCTTTTCTGTTAATTTTGTATCTTACTATTTGCCGAAGTGTTTATCAGCTGTAGGAGTATTCTGGTGATTTGTTCGGTCACTTATGTATACTATCAGATCATCTGCAATATAGATACTTTGACACCTTCCCTTCCTATTTGTATACTCTTAATCCTCTTCAGTTGTGTTACTGCTATCGCTAAGATTTCAAGTACTACTCTGAATAGATACGGGGAGAGTGGAAAACTTTGTCTTGTTCCTGACTTTTAGTGGAATGGCTTTGGGTTTCTTCCCATTGAAAATGATGCTACCTGTGGGCTTGCTGTAAATTGCCTTTATTATGTCAGGTATGCTCTTTTGTCCTTAATCTCTCCAGGACTTTTATCATGAATTTTAGCAAAGGCTCTTTCTGCATCTAATGACATGATCATATGGTTTTTGTCTTTCAGTTTGTTTATATGGTGTATTAATTTACTGATTTATGTGCATTGATCTATCCATTCTCTTGGATGTATTCTTGGATTTGGTTTAGAAGTATTTTGTTGAGATTTTTGCATCTATATTTATAAGTGAAATTGGACTGTTATTCTTTCTTTGTTGCATTGTTGTGTAGTTTGGGTAACTGTGGTCTCATAGAAAGAATTGGATAATTTCCTTATCTTTCCATTTTATAAAAAAAATATGAGGACTATTTGTCTTAATTTTTCTTTGAAATTTGATAGAATTCTGCTCTAAAGCCATCTGGTCCTGGGCTTTTTTTATTTTTTATTTTTTTGGTTAGACTTCTAATAACTACTTATATTCTACTAGAAGTTATAAGTTTGTTTAAATTGCTTATCTGATCTTGATTTAATTTTGGAAAGTGGTATAAATCAAGAAAATCATCCATTTATTTTAGATTATTCAATTTGGTGGAGTACAGGTTTTTAAAGTATGTCTTTATGACTCTCTTGATTTTCTCAGTGTCTGTTGTTATGTACGCACTTTTTCCCTCTAATTTTGTTAATTCTTGGGTATGTATTTGTCAATCTTATTTACTGTTCTCAAAAAACAAATTCTTAATTTTTTATTTGCATTTTTACCTCTTTTATTGATTTTGGCCCTGAGCTTAATTATTTTTGACATCTATTCTTTTTGGGTGTGATTTCTTCTTTTTATTCTAGAGCTGTCAAGTGTACTGTTAAATTACTAGTAGGAGACCTCTCCTTTTCCCCCTTTTCTTCTTTTTCTTCTTTTTCTCCTCCTCTCTTTTCCTCTCCTTTCCTTTCCTTTCTTCCTTTCTCTCCATCTCTCTCTCTTTCTCTCTCTCTCTGACTTCTTTCTTAACTTTTGTCTTAGCTCATTTTTCATAGAGTAGAGATCTGTTCAGTCTCTATGACTTTGTAAACTTTTGGTTGCTTGTATTGTTATTGCTATCTAGCTTTAATTCATTGTGGCCAGATAGGATACAAGGTGTGATTTCAGTTTTATTGAATCTGTTGCTTAATGTTCAAGTATGTGATCATTTTTTAGAAAGTTTGTTGAGGTGCTGAGAAGAAGGTGTATTCTTTTGTCTTATGGTGAAATGTTCTCTAAATATCTGTTAGGTACTTGTGGTTCATGATATCAGTTAGCTTTGGAATGTCTCTGTTTAGTTTTTGTTTGAATGACCTGTCTTTTGGTGAGAGTGGGGGTCTTTTAGTCATCCACTGTCACTGTGTTGGGTAAATATGTGATTTTAGCTGAAGTAGTGCTCCTTTTATGAACTTGAGTGATCATAGATGTTAAGAATTGCAACAACCTCTTGATAGGTTTTTCCTTGAAGAGTGTATAGTGTTTTTCATGTTCTCTTCTGGTTAGTTTTGGCGTGGTCTATTTTGTCAGACATTAGAATGGCCACACCAGCTTGCTCCTTATGTCCATTTGTTTGGGATATTTTCCCATCCTTTTACCAAGAACAAGATGTCTATTGTTGATATTAGGACGTGTTTCTTGGATAACACAGCAAGATAGATCCTGGTTTTGGATCCATTCCATTAATCTGTGCCTTTTTACTGGGAAATTGAGACCATTGAAGTCGAGAGCTGTCAATGAGCAGTGTTTGTTGTTCCTTATCATTTCACTGTTGTGGTATGTGTTTCCCCATCACCATTTTTGATTTGCTGGTCTGGGAATATCTATTTCTTGTGTTTTCTTGGGTGTGATTAACCTCTTAAGGTTGATGAAGTTTTCCTTCTAGCACCTTCCATAGAGCTGGATTTTTTTCATGAAATATATTTCTTTATTCATTGATTGTGATAGAAAATTTTGCTGGATATAGTAGTCTGGGCTGAATCCATGGCCTTGAGTCTATAGAATATCTGTCCAGGACCCTTTGGCTTTTACAGTCTGTATTAAAAAGACAGGTGTTATTTGAATAATTTTGCCCTTATATATGTTAACTGGTCTTTTTCCCTTTCAGCTTCCAATATTCTTTCTTCATTCTGTATGTTTAGCAATTTGATTACTATGTGCTGTGGAGAATCTCTCTTCTGGTCAAGTGTATTTGGTGTCCTATAAACTTCTTCTATGTTGATAGGCACCTCCTTTATTAGTTTAGGGCTTTTTTTTCTATAATTTTGTTGAAAATATTATTTGTGCCTTTGACCTGCATTTCTTCTTCCTTTGTAGATTTGGTCTTTTCCTAGTGTCCCAGATTTTC
>NW_022196912.1:4162559-4166922 GCF_008632895.1 Mastomys coucha | reverse complement strand
AGTGTTTTAGTTCTAGCATTTTCTTTGACTGAGGTAACTATTTCTTTTATATTGTTTTCAGTGCTTGAGATTCTGTCTTCCATCTTTTGTATTTTGTTGGTAAGGCTTGCTTCTGAGGCTCCTGTTCAAGTTTTTCAAGTTCTCTTTTCTAGATTTCCCTCAGTTTGGATTTATTGATTCTATTTCCACTTCTATGTCTTGACTGTTCCACTATCTGTGTTTATTTAGATTTAAATAATAGATTTATTCATATGCTCTTTAAGTACCTCTAACGCATTCATAAATGCTATTTTAAAGTCTTTGTCCTATGTTTTATCTATGTTTTGGTACTCAAAACATACTGTCCTGGCTGTTACTGAGTTTTGTTTTTCTGTTTTTGTTTTCTGCCTAGCATGTAAGCATCTGGGTTTGGGATGATTGTAATTCTAGGTGTTGATATCTGGTCTTGTCTTGGTTGGGTGGGTGTTTCGTTCCATGGTTTTTGTTGCTCTTTCTTAAGAGTGTAGTAGCCATAAGTTGCCTAGTAGGGTGTTCTCCTGGGATCCCACTAGGTGTGGCCACTGAATGCCTAGTAGGGTGTTCTTTTGGGATCCTGCTAGGTGTGGCCACTGAATGCCTAGTAGGGTGTTCTTCTGGGATCCTGCTAGGTGTGACTACTGAATGCCTAGTAGAGTGTTCTTCTGGGATGCTGCTATTGGGATGTGACACTTAGAAATGGGGATGGGCAGGTAGGTGTGCTGAGGGGGTTCGCAAGAGGAAGGAAAGCAAGTTATTTTACCAAGATCTTTTTAGTCCCCTGGGAATGGGACGAGAGAGAGAGAGAGAGAGAGAGAGAGAGAGAGAGAGAGAGAGAGAGAGAGAGAGAGAGAGAGAGGAGAGACCATAGCAGGTAGTTTGCTACAGAGTGAGGATGAGGCTGGAAAATTGGATTTGGAGGAGAAGAGGGAGAGTCAAGGTAGCCTACTGGCTTTTCAGGCTGGCGTGGATGGTTGGTTTCCAGGGAATGCCTGCTGTAGTTTGCAGCTGAGGCAAAAGGATTGGGTGGTAAGGAAGGTTTTCATTTCTCTTTCCTTCCTTCCTTCCTTCCTTCCTTCCTTCCTTCCTTCCTTCCTTCCTTCCTTCCTTCCCTCCTTCCTTCCTTCCTTCCTTCCTTCCTTCCTTCCTTCCTTCCCTCCTTCCTTCCTCCCTCCTTCCCCTTCCCTTTCCCCTTCCCCTTCCTCTTCCTCTTCCTCTTCCTCTTCCTCTTCTTCTTCTTCTTCTTCTTCTTCTTCATCTTCTTCTTCTCCTCCTCCTTCTCCTCCTCCTCCTCTTCCTTTTTCTCCTCTTCCTTCTCCTTCTTTTTTTCCTGAGATAGAATATTGTCATGTATCCCAGTCTAGTCCTAGAAACTTCCTGCCTCTGCCTCTTTAATGCTAGAATTACGTGTATGTGTGTGTGTTGGGGGGGTGGTAGCGTGTTCAGCTAAAGATAAATATATTTTGACTTACTAAATACATGTAGGAGTAGCCAAAGTTATTTAGATTTGATAAATTTTCTCTGGTTTATGTTTTATGTGTGAGTTTATTCAGGTTTCACTAAGTAAAGGCAATCTGTTGTTTTTATTAGTTATTTATTTTATTATTATTTACTTGCATTTTTTCCATCTAATACTATGGACACAGACTGACAATATGGCACATGATTCTGAGATTTCAGTTAATCTCCTTGGAGATCTCAAACTACACTTTATATCATAGTGTGTGTGTTTGTGTATGTGTGTGCATGTGTGCTTGCATGTGTGCTTGTGTAGGCACTTGCCCTTTTTTTTTCAAGCACCATATGTGTTACTTCAGACACTCTGGAAGTTTTATGTGGAATATAGCCTAGATTCTCCCTGAGCTCCTTCCAGAACCCTGCCTACTCAGTTATAACTATTGTATACAGGGGACAGGGGACATGTCTTAATCCATGTGAACTACTATAACAAATTATTTAATAGTGACTGATCTATAATTACTAGGAACTTATCTCTTAGAGTTTTAGAGACATCGTCTAAGTTCAAGAGGAATGTTTGGGGTCTGGTGAGGGTACTGTTTGTGCTTTCATTATGGTTCTCTGACGCTCTGTCCTCAGATGGAAAAAGGGAAATAAGGCCTGCTTAGTTCTTTTGAACTTTGTAGAACCCTGTATAAAGCTGTTAGTCTCAGTCATGAAGGGAGAGCCTTCTTGGTCTAAGCACCTGCCAAACATCTTAGCTTTTAGCACTATTACACTGGACATTAAGTTTCAACATGTTTTTTGGGGAGACACAGGCATTCAAAGTAGAACAGTAGGGATTGGAGTTTTAATGATCCAATTTTACCAAGAATGGACCTCATTCTTTTGATTTTCTTTCCTTTTGCTACTTTTGGATAAATTTAGATAAATTTCAAGAAAATAATGGAGGAATATTGATTCTTTGTGATCATGTTCATTTTAAACCAGGATTTCAAGGCTGAACTGTGGAGCCATAGGGACAGTGGCACCCAAGAGTGACTTGGATGTCTCTCAGCATGGCCAATTTGAAAGAAAGGAGCTTATATATTTAGGAGCATCTCCATCTCCTTTTGCACTTCAGTTGGTTTTTACACAGCATCACCTGTAGCTTTTTTTTTTAAATAAAGATTAGATGTAGCCACAATGTGTCATTTGCCTAGAAAAATAATGTAGCTTTTCTCTTTTTTTTTTTTTTTACCATTACATTCACTTTAATTGACATGATACTTGTGCTGTGAAATACAAATCATTTGAGCTATGTATCATTCTGTGTTACTTCTATAGACATCATACAATATTTTCCACCTACATAATTAATTATTATGTTCTATATATTAAAGCTTTGAGGGAGTCATTCTATCATCTAACTTGTGAATGTTTATAATATATAAAATAAGTTTATTACCTATGTGAACTTTTATTTAGAAATCAACATCAATGTAAATAATATGTGGTCATATGCTAAATGTATCCATCACTATTACTGTACATAAAAATATTTTTCTAGACACAATGTGACTATTTCATGCAATGTATATTACCTTATGGAATGTTGAGGGAATTGCTTGTGATGACTTACAGTTTGTAGTCCAACTAACCCAACAATGGACAGCTGTGCATGGGAAGTCCAAGAATCTAGTAGTTGCTCAGTTCACAAGCCTAGTTGTTTCAGCTGGTCTTCTGTAGAAGTAGGTTCTAACAAATGTGCTGGCAAGTAAGTGCAAGTAGTTGAAAAAGAGTGAATCTTCCTTCTTCCAATGTCCTTATGTAGGCCTCCAGCAAAAGGCCTCCAGCAAAAGGTGTGGATCTGGGACTTGCTTTGACCAAGCAGACCTTGAACTCAGAGACCTCTTTACCTTAGTCTCCTGGAATTAAAGGCATGTAATGCCTTGCCTTGGGCTAAGCTTTTTATGGCCACTATGACTCAAGATCTCCGTTCCAAGATCCAGGTCAGAAATTTGTGTCTTCCAGCCTCAAGATCTGGATCACAGGTGAGCCTTCCAGTTCTGGATTGTAGTTCATTCCAGATATAGTCAAGGTGACAACCAGGAATAGCTGTCAAGTTGACTTTATGGAAATAAAGCCTCCCTCTTTCTTTCTTTCTTTCTTTCTTTCTTTCTTTCTTTCTTTCTTTCTTTCTTTCTTTCTTTCTTTCCTTCTTCCTTCCTTCCTTCATTTCTTTCTGTCCTTCTTTCTATTTTTTCCAAATGCTGCTGCTTCTCTTAGTCCCTCCTTCACTGACTCTCTTCTCCTTCCCCCTTCTCTTCACCTCTGAGAGGGTGGGATCCCTCTGAGTATTTCCCCCAACCCTGGCACATCCTTTCACACTGGGCCAAACAGGGCAGGCACAAAGATTGAGCCACTTGTCTGGTGCATATGGGCCTAGTTATAGCACATGTATGTTCTTTGGTTGTTGGCTTAGATTCTGGGAGCTTCTAGGAGTCCAGGTTTGTTGAATCTGTTGGTATTCCCATGAAGTCCCATCTATTTACCCACCTTCGATCCTTCCCTCAAGTCTTCCATGAGTGTCCCCACTCACATTCTTGTTTGGCTGCTTCTATTTCCATCCACTCTTAGGTATAGTCACTCAGAGGACAGTTATGCTAGGTCTCAGTCTGCAAATGTAGTATCAGTTATGATGGCAGGCATTTGTCTTCGTTCATGGGTTGGATTTTGAGTTCAGCAGGTTTTTGTTTGGCCTTTCCTTCAGTTTCTGCTCCATCCCTGCACTTCTTTTAGACGGTAAAAATTTGGGGTCAAAATATTTGGATATATCTTTGTGCCTTTTAGTTAGTTTGACTAAAGTTTGTCTATATTGTTGATTTCCTCAAAGAACCAGATCTTGGTT
>NW_022196912.1:4156925-4162245 GCF_008632895.1 Mastomys coucha | reverse complement strand
GACCAAATTATCACTGAGTAGAGAGTTGTTCAGTTTCTATGAGTATTGGGCTTTCTGTTGTTTTTGTTGTTATTGAAGTCTAGGTTTACTCCACAGTGATCTGATAGGATGCAAGATGTTATTTCAATCTTCTTGTATTTGTTGAGACTTGCTTCATGTCTAACTATATGGTAAAATTTGGAGAAGGTTCCATAATGTAGCTTTTCAATGTCAAATAGTATAAAACAGACCACAAATTACTGTTTAAGCCAGTGTTTTGGGGAAAAGTTCTGTAAAAATGGTTAAACTTTGCTTACAATTTAAATTATAAGTATAATGTAAGTATTATTATACTTAATTATAGCATAATAGTGGAAATATTTGCATTTCCTCTTGAACTGACTTTTCATGCAAGTCATCCTAGATATGACATGGAGAGACAAGATCTTTTGAGTTCAGAATCCACCTTAGAGAACTCAATTTAACTAACAGGCCAGTACCTGCCATCAGTTTCCAGACTACCCCCAAACAGGACCTGAGTCTAGCACCAGTTTCCAGGTTATCCCCCAACAAATCTCCAGGTTCCAAGCCTGCACTTGACACTTCACTTTCTAACAACCACCAATCAGGAAGAAAGCAAAAGTTAAGTTTATGGTTTGGCTCCCAGTACCAGCCAATTATATTAAAGGACATAATTCACCCTCCCCCAATCAGATTGTACCAGGCTAGTTACCCCCTTCTTGCCTCTAAAAATACTTGCCTGAAACTGGGCTTGGGGCCCCTCACATTCTCCTGGGTCAGAGACATTGGTGCTCAAGCTTCATTCAAGCTTAGCTTGAATAAAGCGACCCAAATGTGATTGCGTTGGAATTGGTTTGTTGGTGGTTGATCATGAATGCTTCCTGGCATAACAAATCTTACAAGAAAGATAGAGAGATAAAAGTAGACTTTAGGGTGTGAATTTTGAGAATATCTGGAAAGTTCTTTGTTACTTTCCTCCCCATGCAACAATTTTCCTCCATGGGCTTTCTTCTTTCAGGAATTTGCAAGGGTAGGGCAACCCCTTTGGTGCCCACTCCTACAGCCATCTTCCAGAATTCTCCAGGTCAGGCCATTTGCCAAGGACACATGTGACTAGTACCAAGCAGACAGGGCCATTCCTTTACACAAGAGGTTTTCACAGCAGCACTTTGAGAAAGAAGTCCTTAAATATTCCCCACCTTTCCCTCAATGGGTTACAGCTATCTGATTGATTTTAGACTTATGGATTAAGCTATAGACCAAAGTACTGTGATGGTGGTGGATCGGATACTTCTGCCTTTCCCATTCCCTGGCAGATCTGGGGTTTCAGGCACAAACCCCTGCTGCTAAAGTAATGGGTCAGTGCCTGAGACTTTGATTAGGCCACAAAGGGGCTGGGGTTAATTATGTCTAAAAGGGTCAGATCTCCGTTTCAACTTCTATTTATGAGCTCACCTATTTCTCTTACTCTCAGGAGACAGTTACAAATATCCCAGCTGCAACATTTAGAAATGAGAGGGAGGAAGTAAATAGGAGACCTCACTTTGACCTGAACCCTTACTGAACTCAGCCTTTAATCAGAGCTACCTGCACCTCATTCCTGTGTGACTATCAATAAACCAGCATGTTGGTCTCTACACTTTATTTGTTCTCTGTGAACACCTGTCTAGAACTTTCCTGAGAGGGGATGGGGTAATTAGCTGGAAAGATTAGGCCCTTCTTTGGCCTTTGACCACAACCTCACTATAATCGTATTTGTTCTTCGTATCTTAGCTTCTAAAGTAACCTCACTGAACTGTTGCACAGGCCACAGGCAGAGAATACTCAGAAGGGATGGAGAAAAGGCCAGCAGCTGAATAACTTATGAAATGTTGGGCAGTAGAATGGGATCTCGGGAGTGCATGAGTGCATGTGGGGATGGAGATTGGGACAGTGTCAGCAGAGAATGACATACAAAATAAAGGCCTGAAAAGCATAAAAATGATGATCCAGTTACTTTGTTTATAGTCCTTGACAGCATCCCCGTTACTTGCTCTGAGGATACAGTTAAACCTTATTCATACAGAAGTCTTGGACCAATGTACAGTGTTTGTCATGTCATATCACACCTTGGCAAACAGATAATTGTCTATAAAGAGAAAGACTCACTTTGGCTTTGGAGGTGTGTTTTAGTACAGGTTCATGCATGAGGGCCTGTGGGTATGTGGTAGGGATCAGACCACTATGGTGTATATTAGCTGAGTTTTGTATCATTGTGGTCAAGGACTTTTTAGTATCTCCTTAAGAATAGAATGTTGTTTTGCTGATGGCTCCTAGCTTTTTAACTCTCTGTAGTGGGGAAGGCATATCAGAATTTATGTTACCAGTTGCTGTTCACATGGTCACTGTTCATCTAGTGGAAGACCAGGATGCAGAAAGTGGCAAAAACTTGGGCCGAGCCTGTGACCTGCACAGGCTTGTCCATAGTGACCTACTTCTATCAGCTGTGTTCTGTTTCCTAAGAGCCCCACAGCCTTCCAAAATATTGCCACGTAACTGGAAACAAGTATTCAAAACCTCTGGGAGCACTTTCATTTTCAAACTGCACCATGCAGCTGTGTTCATAGCTATCAAAAGTGCCCAGTCTTATCAGTTCCAATGCTATTCAAAACTCCAAAGGCCAAAGTATTTTCTGAAACTGAAGGCAAATTCTTAATTTTAAGTCTCCATCAAATCAAGAAGAAAGTTACAAACTTCCAATGTACAAAGCACAAAGGAAACATCTTTATTCCAAACAGAAGGACCAGAAAAGCATCAAGGTAAGATTGGACCAAAGCAAGATTGCAGCCTGGCAGGGCAATATCTGGGGTACAGGGTGTCATCAGTGGGTCCCAGTGGGTTTCGTCAGTCCCACACCTATGGTGGTGTCAGCTAAAATACTCAGTGTCTTTCATAACTGGTTTCATTTTGTACCTGCTGGTTTCCTCAAGAACTGGTCCACATTCCTGCATCTCCTACATCCTGGATTCATTTGCCTCTGTTGCAACTAGAGAGTTACCTTCACAGCCTCATGCATAGCCTGCTGAGACTTTCTGAGGTAATCTCTTATACATCACTTGAATCTGCAGGCTTTTCTCTGAAATCTTAGTGGAATTCTCCTTATGGGATTTTTACTCATAAAAAACTAGTGCCATATGAAAATGCCAAGTTCTCCTGCTACTTTGAAAAGTACCCAGGCCACATTAAAATATAGATACCCATTGAGGATAAAGCATTCGACACATGATCATGTGACAGATATTTCCAATTGAAATTATAAAATGACCAGTTTGGAGCTATTTATACTATGGCTTGGGGGCTTGTGATCGCTCAGAGGTACAGCCCCAATGACATGTCCCATCTTCAAAAGTTTTTATCACTTCCCAATTTTACCAACCAAGGGCAAATTGTTTAGTCTGCCCATTGATTTAAGATGCTGGTTTGGGGGCCTTCCTTACCTGTTCCCAGGCACACTGACTCACAGTTCCTCAGGCCAAGGGAATTTTACACTAACAGCTGCAGCACTACTTCTGCTGTTTCTTCTGTGAATGCTTACGTCAGCTGGTAGCCACTTTCTCATCCAGTATGCACTTACTTAACTTGACCACTTAGGGAAGTTCAGCAGATATTTAGGCTTAACTTACGGCTACTGTTTTTACATGCCAGTCATCTTACTTTAAAGACTTTGGCTAATGGAAGAAAAACCTATGATTTGTTAATTCATTAAATTGCACAAGTTGCAGGATTTTCTCCACTATTTTGAATTAAATTAACCAGTATGGGTATCTCCCCCAGCTTTGTATCTTCACGGGCCTAGTTTGTCAGTGTGATTGCTTGTTGTCAGGTACCTTGGTCTCTGTCATTGTATCTATGGATGCCTTTTGGCCTGTTTTATATCATGGCTCTTGTCTGGCTTTTACAAGATTTTATACCATGTCTCACAATGTGGGGAGGACGTTAGGGAATATAGTCATGTTCTAGCTCATTCTAGCAAGACAGTCTACCACCCAGTTTCTGTTAACTGCCAATGGCTTACAGTGGGGAATCTATCTTCATTTTATTTCCATTGCTGTGATAAAATATAAAACCAACTTAGGGGAGAAAGTGTTTATTTTAGCTCAAAATTCCAATTTACAGTCAGTCTATTGTTTCAGGAAATCAAGGCAGCAAGATCTTGAAGGAGCTAGTCATATTCCATCACAGACAAGAGCAGAGAGCAGTGAATTAGTGCATACCTGTGCTCAGCCCCCTTTCCCCACCCCCTACCTAGGAAATGGTGCCACCCACAGTGGTCAGAGCTCCTCATGCCAATTCATGTAGTGAAGCTAATCCCCACAGACATCTCATTCCTTCAGGCCAGTCCTGTCAAGCCAATCCCTCACTGAAAGTCTTGCCAGATGATTCTACATTATGTCAAATCCATAATCAAAATTTGCTCCTGTATTGCCTAGACCTTGTGAATATGCAAATGAACTCTTGCATTTCCTCACGGCTCTGATTCCCCAGTCCATGATTCTTTCAAAGCTTTCTGGTTGACACTTGCTGGGCTTTCAGAAGCACATTAGCCCTTATTTCTTACAAAGGCCAGTATTCCCCAGTGTCAGCTTTGCCTTTCAAGCTAGTTTTTCGGATAGCAGATTGGAAAGTCTGTTTTGAAATTCAAAAGCTGCAAATGAAGTGGGTACTTTTTTCTCTTCATATTCTTTCTATAAAAGTAATTTCTTTTTTGAGCATCAAATGCTCCTACTGTATAGAAGAGAGTCAAAACAAGAAACAGGGGGATATGAAGAGAAGTGTTTTTTTTTTTTCCCCTAGCATTCTTCACTGTCAGGCTCAGATCAAGTCCCAGTGTGGAAATTACATGTGAAAGCCACCGATGTCTCTGTGTAGAACTGTAGGTCTTTCCTCTGAACTGTAAGTCCATCATTTGAGCATCAGGTGAAATTTGAGACGGTTAGCTTGCTCCCCACTCAACTTAAAGCCTAAGTACTGATCTGGCAAACACAGTTCTACAGATTTGCATTAGTGGTTCAATCATCTGAACCACTAATCTGAATCATCTGAGGAGACACGAAACAGCAAGGAGGGTTCTGAATCTTTCAGTGAGTGAGTGGCAAAGGGCCATAGCTGACCCCTTGGTCTCTTTGATAAGTACGGTAATACTTATAGGATCCGTGAGGGTTTGGACATTGCCATGGGACCCCGTGGTCCCAAATTCTTTGTTTTTTACATAGATTTCACATACACGTGGGTAAAATAAAAAAGATCATTGGCACTGCATTGGAATGTGGAAGCTTCCTTA